>NC_051861.1:33561513-33861513 GCF_015732765.1 Culex quinquefasciatus
TTTCACTTGCGCTAACGATTTCAAAGCGCTTAAGATATAAAATTGCTTCCAACTACCGGCAACATGTTCTTTTGCACATTAGTTAGTCACTCACTTGAAAAATAATCCCAAAACATGTAAATAATTAGCAAGCGCCACCCAAAAAACAAACGCGCCAAGTCTTTTGACGTTTGAATTATGACGACCCATTCCAATCGAAGGCTCAAGAAAAACGTTCTAAGGCAAATAAAGAACAAAGGGTGGCCACCAACACCAGCAGCAGCGTCTGTTGGAGTGAGCCCGTGATGCCAGGAAACTTTCGCTATAAATGCTACTTTTCGTGAGTGTTCGCTTAAAATTTCATCAATTTTGGCAGCACTAAGCAGACCCAAAAGAGCGCTGGAAGAAAAAAAAAAGAACTAAGCTGAATAAAGAAAAATGGGCGTGGCCTAATGCACTCGACTGATTAGAATGCATTTTTGAAATATTTTTTTTAAATGCTTGTAAAAGGAATGGCATAACTTTTAATAAAAGTGAAATTAAACAGAAATGTTCACAAAAAGTTGCTCTACTCGTTGGTGTACTTGGTTTTAGTGAATTTCAAGGAACAATCCAGATTATCCAGCATCATTCAAACACGACCGCTTATTAGGCTTAAAATGGGCATATTTCCCCTAATTATCGATTTTCTATGATTTTTTGAACATTGGCCGATATGTTCTGAATAAGAGGAATGGCTGTACTTTAGAAGAGCAGCAAACTAAGGCAGTAAGATATCTAAGAAAACACCGGAAAATGGGGTTAATGGGGTCAAATGGACCACTTTTTCGTCATCTTGGAAATTGATATTTTGATTAATAATGATTCGGTTTGTTTCAGCGAAGTTGTAGATATTGATGAGAACAACTTAGAAAATAATGGTACAACTCTTAAAATACCAAATTTTATTATTATTGTTTTAGCGCAATAAGGCCGTTGCAAATATTTTTTGAAGTTTATGTCCCTTGATTCTGACCAATGTTTAAAGGCGGCAACATTTTGAAACATTTTTTTAATGTTTAACGGGACCAAAAAAGGTAACATTTGAACTATGGGAGCGTTCATTTATTAAGTAACGCAAAATTAGGGATTTTTTACCCTTTCCCTCCCCTTCGTGACAAATCGTAACAGATGAGCGATCCCCGCTACCCCCCCGTAACGCGTAACGCAAGGTCTTTTGGTAGATTTTTGACAGTTCGAATTATTTCAAGAAAATCCACCGTGGTTAACCTAATCAAATTAACAATAGTACTCTGTTCTCCCAGCAAACAAGTACACAAATCAAGCGTAAGTTTTGCAGACGACATTTTCCCAAACAAAAGAAAACGGTAAAATCCGTCCAAGGTCACACACTCTAAAAAAAACAATGCAAAATGGATCAAACGGAAAAAAAATCACTGATCTCAAAACCTCACACACACACAGTTGGAACTGATCGCGATGATCTTCGGCTTTTCGCTCAGGAATGTTTTGTGACGGAGGACGCTGGCCGGTCGGTCGGTGGTTGGCCAACATGTCACTTTGGCCACTGACATGCGACCAGCAGATGTTCCTCGTTGCCAGAACCGGCCGCACCAAGTTGTTGTCGTGATATTAATAGATGATCGTGAACTTTGCGCGATCGGTTCGGTTGCGGGTTCTCGTGTGTATGTTTGTACGAAAGGCACACGACGTCGCACGAACGGCAAGCAAAACAATCGCGGAGATCGCGTCTCGGTTGATTACACGACGCGCCGCGTGCTTGGCGTGTATGCTAATGGGTTTGTGTGTGTTGAATTTGTTTTGATTTGAAGAACGATCGTGCGCGATCGCTATTTTTGCAGGCAAATATATTTCTTCATCTTGATTGGTTTTATCATTGAATCGATTTGTATTGGTTCACGAAAGCTGGTAAAGTGTTGGAATTTTAATTATGAATTGCTTGTCAAGCAAGTAAGTTTACTTAATTCAAAAAAAAAAAATCAAAGCAGAGATTCTGCACGATCCAACGCTGACAAGCCCAAGTGTCAACTGGCGCGTGACAATCGCAAATCAGTGGGGCACTCAACGCCGCACTTTTTATGCCTCGCGCCACTAAATACTTAAAAAAGAACAAAAGCAAACACACTAAATCACTAAACCCAACTACGGCACGTACGCGTGTGTGTGTGTGTGTGTGTGTGTGTGAGCAGAACAACGAGGTCGACAGTTCTGACTGAGTTACACTCTCGAGACAAGAATTGGACCGAATAATCTTCAAGCCTTGCATGGCCTTGACTTTTCCAGCAAAAGAAACATCTGCAGTGTGTGTGCTGAGGCGACGCCTGGAAGTTATGCAATCCGCAGCCCATGCGACGAACGACAGAAAGGCGCCGCCGCCGCGCCTTATTCATAATTGTGGGGCTGGGGTGGAGGGAGAAGTGTTGGATTCAGACTGGTGGCAAGCTTGTCAAAAAGTGAACCTCGCTTTTGACAGTCCATATAGAGTGAACGCTCCATAAACTGGTTGCACAAAATAGGGTATACAGGCCATTTATGAGTAAATTCGAAAATAAGTTTATTTAATATTTAGATTTGTAATTTGAAATTGTTATTTATTGTCTAGTTAATTTTTTGTTAAGACCGAGCCATGCGGCAACGCTTCCGACTCGTAAATGGGAGTTCAGAACCCGGTGCGGACCAACATAGCAGATTATCGTTTCCCTTCTGGATTCGATTTCTAAGTAAAGGAAAAGTAGTTTATCGTCACAAGCTGGACATTATCTTCTTGAAATATAAGGCTTTCTAGGCCCAGTGAAAAAAATATAATTTAACTCAAAAATGATGAACTTCTCGTCACAGTGTCCTGATGCAAACAATGATCGAGCTCAAGCTGTCACAGCCCTGCGAAGTATGTTGGCTGTCATATCGGGCGGTCAGTCAAAAAAACAGCTAGAAGTCGCCTGACAAAAAAACTTTTGCTAGAAAGAGATAGGAAACCTGATGCAAACAATCGTCCAGCTGTAATGTAAACATACTTTGAATGTATTGGTAAATTTCTGACTAGAAAGCCTTATTGACATTTAACACTAAAATATGTGTATAAGCTAACATTAAAAAATGAGAACGATTGACTTCGTCCTCAAAAGGCTGGATAATATTTTATTTTTTCTAGTTATTTATTTTTTGACAAAAAATATTCAAAACTATTCATCAAAAACAAAATTTAAAATAATTTTTCACAAAAAAAACTTTTTTTCAATTGCACATTTGCTGGCTCTTTTACCCTATATTTAGCGTCAGAGGGGTAAAACGACCAAATAGCGGGGTCCACGGTCCAACAAATGTGAGTATCGCGGCCCATACATACAATTTGACAATCTTGCCATCAGGCTGGTTGGATTAGAAATTTGAATGCGATGCGGCCACGAGGATAAGAACAATGCATTTGGAGGAAGACGGAAAAACGTTCCCAGCTTTTGTGTTACGCTGAGGAAAACACCCGACACGTTTTATGGGGAAAGAGAGTATTACTAGAGTTTTATTTCTTGTTTTGAAAAGGTCCTATAGACATATGAAACATTTTAACGGTGCACATCAACCAGAGCATTTTGCACAAAGAAAAAAAAAAAACACTAAGGGAAGTATCGATATAATGTTTGTTTCATTCCTTAAAGAACTGTCTACAAAACTATTTACAATAAAGTTTGACTATTTTCACAATCCGATTGTTGCATGATTGGGTTCGTAAGTTTGACAATAATTTCCTTGGATGCTGTGCACATTTAACCTTCTTGGTCATTCGCTCCCCTAATTAGTTGCTGAGACCTAGCCATGCGAAGATAAAAATGTTTTGGTTTTTTCAAGTGTCATCCAAAAAGAATTAAAAAATGGTTACAATTTTTCGACTCCAAATTCAATGTTCATCCATTTTTTATCCGTACTTTCTACTGTGTCATTCCATCTCAACTGTGCACGAAAAAGTGCAAATTTGAAAATTAACCTCTCCGATCCTGCTCAAATTTGGCAAATGAGCAAATTGGACAAAACTAGGAGCGAGGACTTAACCTGCCAAACATACGAGAATTTCCCCTATTAGCCATTTGAATAAATATTTGCGTAAAATTATAAAAATATAAATTAAATTAATCATCTCCCAGAACACCAGGTAGCAGTTATTGATCAGCCCGCCTGTGTGCTTCTAGCAGATGCGGCGAATGAAGCTGATGTAGGTAATCTCGAAAACACAAAACTTTAAAATTCGATATCTCTGGAACGAAACATATTCATTTCTGTCGATAAGTGATTCTTATGTAAAATTGGCCGGGAAACACGATGGTGAGGTCGAATAAAAAAAATAAGTTGGGGTGTTTTGAGATACGGCCGTTTAAAGTTTTCAATTGCGCAATACAGGTAGAAAAAATAAATTAATCAAAATTTTGGTAACGGAAATGGATTCTACTTCCAATTTCCGAAAAAGTCGATTTTTGGGGAGGTACAAAAATGGAGGGGGTGGTCCGATTTGGATGAAATTCGGGATTCTTGCATGTTTTGATAGTATCAACAGCCCTGCCAAATTTGAGCAGGATCGGAGAGGGTAATGTTCAAATTCTGTTCCACTGCAAAAAAAAAAATCAAAAATAAAAGACCGATTAAATCTCACCTGACGCGACCGAGCCACGTATTCCAGTGGTAACGCTTCTGCCTCGTAAGCGGTAGATCGGGGTTCAAATCCCGGCTCGGACCAACACAACTGGTGATCTTTTCCCTTCTGGAATCGATTGCTTAGTAAAGGGAAGGTAGTGTATGGTCACAAACTGGACCTTATCACGACACCTTAGGGAGGCGACCTATGAAATGTTAACATTAACCTTAACATGTTAACATTGAGTCGAGAATGAAACTGCCACTGAATCCGTTTTGTAAATGCCGGCCCCGATACTCTTCAAGGGTGTTCCCCTCAGGAACTGGGAAAGATTTACTTTTACTTTTTTGACGTGACTAAAGAATATAACAATGGTAGAACTTCTTTCAATTCATAACATCGACTTTGTTTAATTATAACGTCAGCACAAAAGAAAGTGACATGATACAAAAAATCTTATGATGAAAGCAAAGTATTATAAATGATATGTTTTCCAAAAGAAATTTTCACCAAAAGAATATTTTTAATCGTACAAATTCTTAATCAAACAAGCGCTTATGACAAACGCGAGCACAGCAAGCTTCCAATGCGCCAGTGACAACGCACACCGCGGATTTGTTTTTCTAGCTTCGGTACGAGCCCATTTGTGTGTTGGTATTTTGGTTCATCGTACCAGCGCACCAGTTCGGTATCGTATCACCCGTGGCTCCAAGCGTATAGAGGTATCTACACCCAAAGGAAAAAATTATCTCAAAATCTGCAACAGTGGATTTGCTGCAGAAAATGTCATATTTTATAACATTTTTTGCAGCAAGCCCTAGATCATTTTTGCCCGCGTGTAAACATTTCAGAGATCTGCAGTTCTCACCAACACATATAACGCTGGCCCGTCCCCGAGCAACACTCCAAAGAGAAGCATATGTTAGTGCTCTTTCACTCACTTTTCATCAAGCGTCCATGGCGCGGTGGTAGCGTGTCGGATCAATAACCAAGAAGTTAGTGGTTCAATCCTCGTTCTGTTAAGGGTTTTTTTTGTGAAATACAACCAAAAAGCCGTCGGTAATGTCGATAATTGTCGGTAACGGGCAAAAATGTCATACCCCTATATCGCAAAAAATGCATGAGGACAGTTTTCATGCAGATTCTGATATACTTTCATGCCGCCATGCATCACAATCATGCGACCGCCGTTTGGGTGTACGTGCGCATGTAGGGGAGTTTGGGGTAATATGGACAGTGGGGGTAATTTGGACACCCCTTTAAAAATCATGTTTTCTTCGAATATGAAGTGAAAACGGTAATTTAAGTGATAAGGCTAGTACTAGTAATGGCCTAGGAGTATGGACAAACCAAAAAAGTTGGAATAGGTTAAGTAGTTTTGGTATAATATGTAAAGTTTCCAAAGGCCGGTTGGCACTGCCTTAAATTCTAATATTTGAAGGTTAGGAAATAAGGTTTTGCAGGAGTTATATGGCAAAAAGTGGACATTTTTGTTTAAGGGGGATGCTTGGACGATGCCTAAGATATGTACGTATAAAAATTGTGCATTTATCCATTTTATCATCAAAAATCGCTATTTATGATAGAATATGCTATGGGGGTAATTTGGACATGGCTTGTGGGGTAATTTGGACATACCTGAAAGTCTACCTGTCAGGCAACAAAAAAGTGACTTTCATGGTTGGATGAGTTTTTAAAGGGATTTAGATAAATTTAGAGGGATTTAATATGTCAAAACAATCAAAAATGAATGTGAGCAATGAGAACTTCCACAAAACCCCTATTTTTTAATTTAGATAAATTTATTCCAATATTCAAATTGATGAAAATCTGATTACTGTACATTTGGCGTTCAACAAGACTCTTATGTTGATTGATTTTAATTAATTTCTTTGACATTTCTAATTTCTATGCTGGTTTACAATAATATTTAAATTTGAAGGGCTACAGAATGTAAAATTTAAAAAAATATGATATTTTCAGGCTAATAAATTCTATATAAAGATTGATTTATATAAATATAAACGATACCTTAATCACTAAAAACAAGTATAGTGTGCCTGATCCAGAATCAATGTTTAAATCATTTCAGTATTAATGATTAAATTATGTATACTACACTGAACTATTTGTTATCTTCCTATTGAATTATAGTTCTATCACAAAATCATTATTTAAACCTTTGATGAAATATTGTGAGCAACACTTCAAAATATAAAGCAATTACAAAACCAGGTTGAAGGATAAAAAACATGCTCAAAAAATCAAATGTTAAACTTATTCTTCAACATGTGTCCAAATTACCCCACAAAGGTGTTCATATTACCCACAAGGTATGTCCATATTACCCCACAAGGCATGTCCAAATTACCCCACAAGGTATGTCCAAATTACCCCATAGGGGTGTCCATAATACCCCACACAAAAATGTGGGGTAATTTGAACCTTTAACTTTTGCGATAAAAATGGGTTTTTCATCAAAATTTATCGAAATGAATGACATTTTCCCATCAAATATGGTCTCTATTATCCTCTGGTGTCATCCACATTCCTTTAAAATATCCATACAGCCCGTAACAGAGCAATTTCCTTAGGGTGTCCAAATTACCCCACACTCCCCTATTTAAGTTGACGTCAAAACCTCGGTTGGGGCGCACGTCTTTACACTATCGCGCTGCGAGTTGTTTTTTTTTCGCTTATAGTTGCAACCACTCTCCGCGCTAGGCAAATTTTGCCTACTGGCCCGCATCATGAACGAGATGCGTGGCTACCGTAAAAACACGGTGGTGATCGATTTTGGACCGGTTCCAAAAAAACCAACAATAACACAAATCCGCAAGTTCGCCTTCGAGCAGCTAAAACTAGACATCACACAAATTCGCAACCTCCAGCTCAGCATGACCAAGTCATTTGTTTACATCGAGATGAGTCCAGAAATCAGCGCAGAAGAACTGGTGGCAGAGTTCGACATGAAGCTCACTATGACGTCGGAAGATGGAGTACAAACTCCGATCCCGCTGCACACTGCAGATGGAGCTACCGAAGTTAAGATCCACGATCTTCCCCCCTACATGCCCACCCAGATTATCGCGCAACACCTAGCAGAGTTCGGCGAGATTCTGTCCATCACAGACGAGCTGTGGAAGGAACACTTCCCGGGTGTACCGACAGGTACGCGGATTGTTCGCATGAGGATCCGAAACCTATTCCATCCTATGTCAACATCGGGGAAGAAGTGGGGTACGTTCGTTACCGGAATCAGCGACCTACCTGCAGACACTGTTCCCGCTATCTCCACGTTGGACAGAAGTGTTCTGACGTCAAGAAAGCTATCACGGGCGGTGTTAGCAGCCGTTTGACACTGGCCGACATCGTGTCGGGAGTAAACCCGAGCGCCGATGGAAAACAGACACCCGAAACCCTACCAGCACCACCTCCATTGATGCCACGACCCTCTCTCCCGATCGAGCCGCTGAACGAGGAACAACTCCTTGCCGATGAGGAGGCTCCGGTGATCCCTGAAGGCACAATCGTTCCGGAACAAGAAAACCCAGAAGAAGAACTCCACCTTCCTGGGGACTCCATCTTCCCGGGAGATGAAAATTACGAGATTTCCAGTGATGAGGACACAAAAATGCAGACGGAAGAAGCCGAATCGGAAGCCGATTCAGCTGAAGATACAACTGCAGGAAAGAAACGCCCCGCACGACCCAAGTCGCAGAAGAAATCCAAACGGCTGTCCGGATCCAAGTCCAAATCTGGCTCCTCCAAGTAACATCGTTTTCAACCAAATTTTCATCACCATTTTATCTACATCAAACTCCTCATCGTTATCGCAATCTCGCCATTCTTCAACAAACATTTATTCAACGCAACACATAGTTCCTAAAGGTAAAAAGCTCCGGTATATGTCCTGCCGAAGCGTACACAGATACTGCCATCCCACTCAAACCCCCAAAACTGCCCGCAGATCGTCCAAGCATTATGCACCTGGTTTCGGCAACCGCCGAACATCGTCGTTGCTCGTCGGCCCGCCGTTGAGGACAATATACCATCACGCCGCTTCATCTGTTCTCATAGGTAAGAAGCACAAGTTCAGGTATATGTCCTGCCGAAGCACCTCCAGATACTGCCCTCCGTTCAAAAGCTCTCCAACTGCACACAGATTGCCCGATCGCTCAACACCCGAAACTCGTATCCGCAACAAATTTCGCCCGACGCTGAAGCTGTCGTCTAGAAACGTTCAAAATTCCCGGCCGCGCTGCATGTGGAACCCGCAGTCGCAAAACAAACGGCCCGGCGATGAGGACAATATATCAACAAGCAGCTTCACCTATCTTCACAGGTAAGAAGCACAGATATATGTCCTGCCGAAGCACCTCCAGATGCTGCCTCTCTGCAAAAAAATCTCAATTACCAACAGATCAAAAAACCTACTCAGCTGTATGGACGGCCTGCAAGGAAATTCCGCGGCTGATTTTTCGCCTCCTCAATCCTGGGTGATACGCACAACACGAAAGACCAAACTCGCATCATCGTACGGCTCTAGCAGAAATCTGGTGAGAAAAACAACAGTGGTACGTAAAAACAACAAGCATGACAGCATGGCAAAAACAGCTGTTCTGACAAACGATTTGTCAGAATTAGTGACTGGGAACGGGTACAAAAACAAAAAGGGTCTCGAAAGAACGTGCGACACCAGCGACATCTGTTGGGCAATAGCAACACTACACCGGCATTTTCCTAAAGGGTCTAAGTGGATTTGAAAAGTTATAATTTCGTATCTATCAACATCAACAACATCACGAGCCAAACTAAGCTGGATGCGCTGGCCAGTTTCATGCGCGCTCACGAAATAGACGTTTTCTTCCTTCAAGAAGTTGAAAATGATACTATAAATATCCCCGGCTACACCATGCTGTACAATATAGACAATCGAAGAAGGGGCGTTGCAATTGGTTTGAAATCTACAGTTGAGCATGTAACGGTTGAGAAATCACTGGACGGACGATTAATCGTCGTACGCTTGAGAAATGGGACAACGCTGTGTAACATCTATGCGCCTACTGGTTCGCAAAACCGCCAGTCACGTGAAAATTTCTTCAACTGCACCTGTGCTCACTACTTGCGCAATCTTTCTGGTCCGCTAATTTTGGGAGGAGACTTTAACTCGATCGTGAACGACCGTGATGCTACAGGTGCCACCCCTAAGAGTGAAATGACTTCACGATTGATGACTTCGCTTGACCTGATCGATGTTTGGAGGGAGATACATCGGAATCAAACAAACTACACTTTCGTTCGAGGAGGTTCTGGTTCAAGACTGGATCGTTTTCTTGTGTCGAAGTCAACAAGAGAGCACCTAAGGACAATCCAACATGCTGTTACTTGCTTTAGTGATCACAAAGCTGTGATAGTGCGCATGGTGATGCCAGTTGCGGGTACAAATATTGGTCGAGGAGTTTGGAGATTGAACGCAGCAACTATGGACGATGAGGACACAATGGCTGAGCTGCAACGGAAATGGGACTATCTAGTAAGGCAGCGACGAAACTTCACATCCTGGCTAATCTGGTGGATAGAATTTGCTAAACCAAAGCTGGCTGCCTTCTTCAGATGGCGGTCATCGATCCAAAATAGGGAGTATCGAGACTCAATGGAGCTCTTGCATGGGGAATTAGCTCGACGCTATGAACTGTACATCGACGACGCTTCGCAGCTTACTCGCATCAATCACATCAAAAGCCTGAATGCAGAGGGAAAGATCCAACAAATCACGCCTGCTGTATGATACCTACCTACAAGGAGAACCGACAAGCACGTTTCACCTGGCCGAAAAAAGCCAAAATCGAAAGTCAACATACATTCACCAGCTAGAGATTGACGGAAGAATCATCCAAGGACCGGAAGTCGTACAACATGCAGTGGAGTACTTTGAAAACCTGTTCTCAAACAACATTGTGGACTTTCATTCACCTGACTTTATGCCAACCTGCAGCATCCCTCCAAATAATGAACGCAACGAAGCAATCTTGGAACCTGTGAGCGAAGAAGAAATTCTCAAGTACATCAAGCAAAGCTGTTCGAGGAAGTCACCTGGCGAAGACGGTCTACCCAAAGAATTTTACTCGAAAGCGTGGGACATCATCAAGCAAGAATTCACGCTGATAATGAATGAAGCTCTTCAAGCACCAGACACTACTTCCAAATTCATGAATGGAATAGTTGTGCTGGTGAAAAGAAGAAGGTACCGGAAAGGACATGAAGGCGTACAGGCCGATTACGCTGTTAAACTTTGATTACAAAGTCTTAACTAGAATAATCAAACAACGAATCACGCCTCTTGTCGAAACAGTTCTTTCACGTCACCAGAAGTGCTCCAACGGGAAGCATAACATCTTCGAAGCAACGACAAAGATCCTGGACAAAATCTCTGCACTGAAATTCCGTGGCCAGCCTTCCATGCTTGTCTCTTTTGACATGGACCATGCGTTCGATCGGGTCAACCACAGCTTCCTCTTCAGGGTAATGGAGCAGATGAACTTTAATCCTCGCTTGATCAACTTCTTACAAAAAATTACTAGGAACTCGTTCTCTAGAATTCTGGTAAACGGAAATCTATCACGTCCGTTTCAAATACTACGGTCCGTAAGGCAAGGCGACCCTCTCAGCATGCTGCTCTTCGTCCTATACATGCAACCATTGGTTGACAAAATTGTTTCAGAGGGACTCGCTGGCGACGCGCTGAACGTTTACGCAGACGATCTAAGCATATTTGTACCAGACGGAAGACGACTCACGCAGTTAGTCAACGTGATCAAAGCTTATGAACCAGTTTCGGGTGCAGTTCTCAACCTTACGAAGACAGTGGCGCTGAAAATTGGGACTGTAGACACAAACGGTATTCCGCCTTGGCTGAATTTTGAGGACTCCTGCAAGATCTTGGGGCTTATCTTCACGGATACCGTGAAGAAATCCATGGAGCTTACCTGGCAAAAAAATTTGAAGCAGTTGAAATGGCGGCTGTGGACGTGCAAGTCTCGAGTACTAAATCTGATCCAGAAAGTCATCCACATCAACACCTTTGTGGCTTCCAAACTGTGGTGCGCAGCTTCAACACTTCCGCTTCCCAAAAAGTTTGAGACGCAGATTCTGAAAGAATTTCGGAATTTCCTGTGGATTGGTGGGAAACAACACATCCGACTGGAGACTTTATCTCTTCCCAAATCTCGTGGTGGTCTGAATCTTCACTCACCTGGCCTCAAATCAACTGCGCTGATCACAAACAGGATGCTGAAAATGAAAGTGAACTAGACCTCTTCAGGGACATGCGATACAACACACCTTTTTTCAGATACCAGCCGCTTACCCACAAATCAAAACAACTGTTCTGGAAATATCAACACTGTCACCACGTGCAATTCAGCAGCCCAGCTCGTTCGTCATCTTCCAAGAGCTCCTGGAAGGTGAATGTGATCCTGCCATCCTAGAAACCCAGCGAGAATGGAGACGTATCTTCAAACAACTAGGAGATCAAAAACTGGACTCTACACTTCGATCCAATTGGTATTGCGCAGTACATGGGAAAATCCAACACAACGAGCTGCTGCATCGGCAAAACAGACGATCTAGTCCGAACTGTGACCATTGTCCGCAAACAGTGGACACACTAGAGCATAGGCTATTCGAGTGTCGCATAGTTTCCCCAGTATGGAGTTATGCGAAAACAAAATTGAATGCTATTAGTCCTAACCTTAGACATAAACGGAATGCGTATTTTCTGTATCCATCATTTAGTAGATTGTCACGAGAGCATTCAATTCAAACAAAACTCATTGTTGCCAAATATTTATATTTTGTTTGTAATAATTCTATAGATAACATTAGTGTAGAAAACTTCAAATTTGAACTTTAAACTTTTAAGTGAATAAACAAGGACTACCAAAAAAAAAAATTGCGTGTTCGTACACGAAGGGTTTTTAGGTTAAAATTTGTACCCACCAGCAAAAATAAATGGTAAGCTAGTGTGCGTGAGGTCGGGCTTAGATAACTCTTTAGAGGAGAAAAGCAACTCGCGACAAAATTTTGAGGCTACGGATTTTGACAGATATGATTTTCATAATGTATTCGCCTCCTTTTCTCCCAGAAGGCACACAAGGTCAAACTATTAAAGTCACTCACAAAATGAACTTTGAGTGATTTGAGTTCATTTCTGACGTCACGAGCCAAGGTTCATGCCACGAAAAAGTGCCAGACACGAAACAAAAAATCTCTTCGAGCGAAATGGTGTAAACCAAACAAAGCAGGCACAAAGTAAAGCCGAGGTACAAGTGAACCGCGTGTGACGCACAGTGCAGGGAAGCTTGTCATTCAGCTTCTACGAAAAAGATAGGGTCAGAGATAGTTATTTTTACAACCGCACCACTACACACTCAATCGCGACACCTTATGAAGAAAGCCATTGTCGTCGCGAGCATTGAAAACTTTGAAAACGATATAAACGATGAAAAACTTAGAAAGCTCCTATTGGGGAAACAAATTGATTGTAGCCGGATGAATGTCCTATGTCACAAAAGTTTTTGCATAAACATTGGAAAGTTATGCAAAAACAAGGTAAAAAAACGGAAAAGCTACGATATCTTACATGTTTTAGGAAACATCGGTAGACAAGCTACTACAAACGAGTATATCTCGAGCCACAAAATATATGCGCCAGTATTCGAAGCTTAACTTGACAACTTGTCGACTTGGCGACGAAACGTCAAAAATCGATGCAGTGTGATTTTTAGCGATTTTTCCGACTAAAATTCGTGCTGAATTGTAATATTTACGAAGATAAAACTGATGTCCAGCCAAAAAGTAAAACCTATACCTTTCTTTAGTAAGAAAGGCAAAAAGTAAATCGTTCTAAAAATTGATCGGGATTGCCGATAGATGTCAAATTTGTTTCAGATGCTCACTCATGGTCTGTACTATGAATGTAGAAAAAAAATCGGATAAAATTAGAAACGAAAAATATTGGCGAAGGTCACCAGGTGGGCTTTTACCTTTTTTTTAGGGATTTTTTTTTCTTATGGTAGGTTAATCAAACGGCTCTAACTCCAGAACCAAATTATGAATCTCGATGAAAATTTGCAAGCTTGTAGAGCGTGAAAAATGCAATTTTTGAGACAAATAAAGATATGAAAATGAAAAAATGTGACCATATTTTCATTTGACATTTAAAAACACTAAGTTTGAGTCAAGAAAGATTAAACATGTAAATGTAGGTTCAGCACACTAGCTTTCATCTGCATTCAGAAGAATCAAAATCGGATTCAGGGGAGCTGAGAACGACGCGACACAAAATTTAGCAAAATTTTACCACATACGAACATCACTCGATCTCCACGGAATTTATTTTCTCAGAATTCGAGGGTTGGAGATAGACGAGTTCTGTCAACATGAATCGATAGAGCGTCGAAAATCGATACAGTGTGATTTTTTGACGATTTTTCCGATGAAAATTGATGCTGAATCGTAATATTTACGAAGATAGAAATGACGTCCAGCCATAAAGTAAAACCTATACCTTTCTTTAGTAAGAAAGGCAAAAAACACAGATTTTGGGAAAATGTACCAAATCGATCGGGAAATGTCTGTCGAGGTTTTCGCATATTTACGTACCATTGTTGTATCGAGAGGTGGCAAAGTTTTATAAAGACTTGTATGGGTGAGGTAATGACCCCAAATGGGCTCTTTGATCATAGGTAAGGTCTTGACAAACATTGAGCCATATCTAAAAATATATTTCCGGGAATTCATCCGGAAAATCGCATCCAAGACGGTGAAGTCGGAAGTGCGCGAGGACCTTTTCCTTTCACTCAACACACCGCCCTCTCGCCGACACGATAATGATAGTGGCAGTCATTAATGTCGCGCGCCAAAAAGCAGGGCTTCTTTGCTCTGGTCTGGTCCTGTCATCTTGATGAACGGACAGCAGTGGCCTGTGGGGGTCGTAAAAGAACCCGGCCATGAAGAAAGGAAGGGCCCCGCACGCAGCAGCAGGACAAGCGGGGTACACTTAACGAATGAATGAAATTGAGTAGACACGGATGCTGCCAAGATGGTGCCGGTGTTGTTGTTGTTGGTTTTGTCCTTGACGACCGCCTGGACAATGGCGTCACAGCGGACACCGACCCGGTTAACCCGGTTGACAACTACGACTCAAGTGGTTCCAGGGAGTGGGTGATTCTGGAAGGTCGTTGAACTTATGCTACAGGGTACAAAAAGGGCTTATTTGAAAAAATGTAGGTTGTAGTTGACAATTTTGATTTTAAATTTGTTACATTTCTTGTGCCCCTCTTTCTTACCTCGAAAATCGATTCTCCACTCAGTACACGCAGCAGGTCGTCACGAGTTGGCATGTGACTCCACCATGCCATGTGACTCGACCCGATATCAAATGGAACAGTCGTCGCCATCGCCATCGGTTTGGCTTCTCCAACGACGACGTTCAAATAATGTCCCTCAGACACATGTTTTCCTGGCGAGGAGAGGTCGGTCGGAGCGTCTTCTCAAGGATTGTCCAGCCCGTGTGTCGTAACGCCCAGTTGTGCCAGCATGTGCCTTCGGGGTCCCCCGTCCAACAATGAATAATAATCTCTACTGGAGTGGTACGGGATTCGTTCTCGGTATAACAAATTGATTTCACTTCACCCTGCCATTTGTATAGCTTGCGAACTGGCAGCTGATGGTGAAATCATATTGCACTCTCAAGAAAAACGGGAGGTTGATTGTTCCGAGGAACCTAGTTGTACGTTGCAGCAAGATCCTTGGTAGGACCATCGTGTGCATTGTGCTCAAAATGTTATTGCAACGTGCCATGTTCTGAAACGTGCTGGAAGGAGCGAACCCAATAGATTGAATGTAGTTGTTTAGATCTGCAAAACTTTCGAGCAGCATGATATTTAAAACTAGATAGTTGACTTTTCAAGGATGTTATAGATCAATATAAAAAAATGTTAATGAAAATAATTTTTTTTCCTTAATTGCATCTGACCAATAAGACATTCCAGCAAACATTTAAAAACACAAAGATTGAGTCAAGCGAGATTAAAAATGTACACAGAAAAAAAATCATGGTAACATCTGGGATGGGTACATCTTTTATGACAGAAAAAAGGTGTAATTTTACCTCTGCACAGAAAAAAAATATGTGAATTTACTCGACACGGAAAAAATTAATCACATGTAAACTCAGTTGATGTAAACTTGAGATTCGACGTAAACGGTTGAATCACACGTAAAATCATGTTTTTTACGTATAATTTGTTGCAAATTTTCATAAAATTGCACTTAAATTTAAATGTTTAATGACGTGCAAAAGTGTTACATCATAAATGATGTAACATTCGGAAATATTTTTTTGTGTGTGGAAATGTTTAATTTTACCAATTTTCTGATGTAATGTAACTTTTTCAGTCTAAATTGAGGTAAAATTACATCATAAAAGAGGAAATATTCAACCTTCCAAAATTACAGCTTCTAGTGAGTTTTTGAATAAAATCTTTTTGTTGCTTCCTGAATCAAGCAATTTCGTCACATTTTGTTGATTTGACAGGTACTTCTTTTCGTCTCGTCACGAAGATTTTTCCCTCACGAAATGAAGCAATTGTCAGAATCTTTTTAAAATCAGTTTTAACACAAAATACAACTCTTATTTATGATTTTGAATGCTAGTTTTTATTCAAATTCTTATAAACATTAAAAAAAAGGTTCTTTATGACTGTCATCGAACATTACAGACAGTATTTTTTTTGTTAATATCGTTGTTATTTTCAATAATCAAGGCACATAACCCGAAAATAGCTTTCGCGAACCATTGTAAACTAAACAATTGTATTTTTTGTGACGGGACAACGCTTCTATAACGTCATGATACTCATGATTCGAATTCCCGGACGCTTCGAAACCCGGACACCTCATCTTGTTTTATCAATTATTTGGATGTAATTTCGCATTATGAATGCCAAAACTGTGTTATTTGATGAACACTAAAATTAATCTCATTTAAAGTTTGTTTGAACGCTGCAGTTAAGGCCAAAACAATTATATAAAACAGTGTTTCTCAACCGGTGAGGAATTCCCCCTGGGGAATTTGGAATGAGGATTCAGGAGAAATTAAATGTCTTTAAACGTATCTGCAAAAAATAAAATAAATAAATGAATAAATCATTATTTGACGATTCTATTCAACTATTACTTTCTTTGATTAGTTAGAACGACATTTGTTTATTCCAAAAATTCCATTTTAAAAAGTTTCAACTTCAACTGTGTATTTTGACTTTTTTTGGAACAATACAAAATGATTTGTTTCAATATTTCTCAGGCATTTGAATTTGTTTTTTTTTTGAGACGAGCAATAATTGGACAGTTCTTCAGAAAAAGGTGTTATTTTAGAGTTTTTATTTTGTTTCATTTTTTGAGAATACTATTTATTAAAATTGCTGTGAATGTTTGCAACCTTCAAGCTTAAAAATGCTATTTTCAAGTAATATCTTTCACCAGTTTATTATTCCAGACAATCCATGCATTTTTATCATTAGAGCAATTCTCTGAGATTTCGGTCATTCGATTTTTTCTGTATTTTTTAATCCGGCTGAAACTTTTTTGGTGCCTTCGGTATGCCCAAAGAAGCCATTTTGCATCATTAGTTTGTCCATATAATTATCCATACAAATTTGGCAGCTGTCCATACAAAAATGATATGTGAAAATTCAAAAATCTGTATCTTTTCAAGGAATTTTTTGATCGATTTGGTGTCTTCGGCAAAGATGTAGGTATGGATATGGAATACACTGAAAAAAAAAAGATACACGGCAAAAAAAATTAAGGTGATTTTTTATTTAACTTTTTGTCACTAAAACTTGATTTGCAAAAAAAAACACTATTTTTATTTTTTTGATATGTTTTAGAGGACATCAAATGTCAACTTTTCAGAAATTTCCAGGATGGGCAAAAAATCTTTGACCGAGTTATGATTTTTTGAATCAATACAACTTTTTTCAAAAACTCGAAATATTGGTCGCAAAAATTTGTCAACTTCATTTTTCGGTGTAAGATTGAATTTGCAATCTAAAAGTACTTAAGTGAAATTTTGATAAAGTGCACCGTTTTCAAGTTATAGCCATTTTTATGTAACTTTTTTTTTCAAAATAGTCGCAGTTATTGACTTTTTGAAAATAGTGCCCATGTTTGCCCACTTTCGAAAAAAATATTTTTGAAGAGCTGAGAAAATTCTCTATATTTTGCTTTTTCGGACTTTGTTGATACGACCCTTAGTTGCTGAGATATTGCCATGCAAAGGTTTAAAAACAAGAAAATTGATGTTTTCTAGGTCTCACCCAAACAACCCACCATTTTCTTATGTCGATATCTCAGCAACTAATGGTCCGATTTACAATGTTAAAATATGAAAAAATCAAAAGGGCGTAATATTGAATGTTTGGTCTTTTTGAAATGTAAGTCTTGATTTAAAATGTTTGAAAATATTTTTTTCGAAAAGATCGGAAAATTTCACGAATGTTTCATATTTTAACATTGTAAATCGGACCATTGGTTGCTGAGATATCGACATTTGAAAATCGTGGGTTGTTTGGGTGAGACTTAGAAAACATCAATTTTCTTGTTTTTAAACCTTTGCATGGCAATATCTCATGCGACATGCGACGAAACAAAGAGAAACGCAAAAGTAACTTTTTCAAAACTTTTTTTCGTAAAATCGCGATAACTCGTGATGTTTATAAGCAAACCCCTCATGCCTATATATTAAAATTTTTGTAATTGTCTTCTCTACAACTTTGTAGAACATTGTTACACTCTAAAAAATAACCCTGCAAAGTTAGAAAAAACACGAAATTTTAAAATAAAAAATTTTGTTCTAAATGGAAAATTAACCTTCTGGGTCAATGTAGATTGACATTTTCCAAAATTTTTTAAAGTCGATTTTTACATCAAAGTCTCTTTGAAACCAAATTTCTATCTCATCACCGTTTCAGGCTGCAAATTATTCAAAAAACACCTCTTTTTTCGCATGTTCAAAAATGGAAGGGGTCGTACCGCCCCTCCGTCACGAGATATCAAAAAACGGACCTCGGATTCGTGGTCAGGGACAAAAGTTACCCCTTAGGACAAAGTTTCACGCAAATCGAAGAGGGGTCGGGGCAACTATTCCCGATTTCGTGTGAGTTGGTAGAGAATTACCCATTAAAGAAAAAAGACCGATTCCGTAGAGGACTGCTCATTATTTTTATAATGGATCAGAGTATTAGACCCCTACACAATCCCCCTTCCCATCCCACGCCTTGTCTTTAACATCAATCCCTTCCCTACTAACCCCGAGTAGGCCGCGGGTAATCGGCTCCCCTCCCACTAACATTTACACACAAGATCCTATGTAATTATTAAGTTTTTTTGTAATTACAAAAGCCGACTCGGTCCTAACCAGGTCCACGTACCGAAAAGGACCTAATAAAAATAATTTTATGAAAAAAAAAAATCAGAGTATTAGCAGAACACTGAATTGCATATTGAACAAGAGTAGTTTAGTGAAAAGAAACAGAAACAAATATTTTTTGCTAGATTTATTTAATTAAATATGAGCAATTAAAGACAAAATATCAACAATAAAAAATTTCTGCGACCTTTAATTAAAAGTAAAAATAAAAGTACTTATCTTTAGAAATCTTTAAGTGAAATTTGCGTCTCTATAAAAATGGACAGCAAATGTAAATCACAGCGCATTTAAAAAAATAAAACCTGCGTTGTCTGTTCTTTAGTTTATTTAGTAGTATACGCTTAAATTTGTTATGAAAATTGCAATCATTCTGTGAAGATCAAAAATTTGTGATTCTATTTGTACATTGAAACCAATAACTTCAAAATAAAGTGGTGGAGTTCTTGGAAATCAGCCAAGGGGGTTAAAAGGTTGAGAAACACTGATATAAAATATAATTATAAGTTTACCAACAATGTGAAACATTTCACCGAAATATTTCATAGGTGTCCGATGCCCCGGGGAGGCAAAACAGAAATTTATGGTTTTTATTTCTAGATTAAATTTTCAAAAGATCTTATCTGCATACGAAACCCATGAGGGATAGGTTGTTTTGAAAATTGAATCTAGATTTCCTTAAATTCTAGCAAATTTTTATATAACATATTAATTGTTTTGATGTTAACAGCTTATTTGAGACCTAAAGAATGCAATTCACTAACATTTCCGTTAAAATTTGTGCGGTTCATAAGAAAAATCGAGTTTTCGGAATTCGAAGCAAAAGTATTCGGATTTCGAATCAGCTTTTATCAGTGTCCGGGATTCGAAGCACAACATGTCATTTTTATTTCAATATTCTGATGAAAAATTGAAAAAAGACATATTTTGCATGCATTCTCTTAAAACTGACTGTTTAAACTACATCCTGATGATATTTCTACATTTCCAAATTGTTGCATGATTTTTTGCCAGCAGTAACAAAAATGATATGCTACCAAGTGTTCGGATTCCGAATCATGACGTTATACCCCTTTTTTAAATGTCCTATATAATTTTGTACCTACAGAATCTGCTTTTATCAATAAGATGGCTTATAAAAGAGTCATTTTATTATAAAATTCCGTATAGAATGATTAAATATCTGCATTCCATCCATTAATTTGAGCAATTAAAAAAAAAAATGTTGGCAAAATTAAAATTTTCAGCATTCATACATTTTACAACTTCTGCTCACTGCTTCAATAAGAACTTTGATGTGGAAATATGTTATTTTTTGTGTGGTTCAAATAGTTGGAAAACATGGAAAATTATCATATCCATCCAAAGTAATAGTTATTATTGTGGAAAACTTGGCAGTTGTGAATTTTATGCTTGTACGACGTCCCTATAATTTAATTTCAAAAGTAAAACGAGATTTCATGATAATTCAACAACTTTCATCTGGGTTCAGTTATAAACACTATTTCATTTAATAGTTATCGAATTCACAACCTTCTGCTTGATAACGCACGATCTATTTTAACACGAGCCACCGAAAATGAAAATGTTATGCTAATAAATTCAGCACGGCTGGGAAGTTCCAAATATGGACGACATCAATATGACAACTAACCGAATCGGCTCCCAATGAGTTCGTCCTCCAATTACGAAACGTTTCCTGGCGATCGCTCGATACTATAGCGTTTTGTTATTTATTTAGTTTGATGCTCTTACACAAAACTTTTTTTATGTCTGGAGCAACATTTGAAAGGGGCGGTACGACATTGCTCTTACGGCCTTTCATTACACGCGTTTAAATGGGACGAAAGGCCGTAAGAGCAATGTCGTACCGCCCCTTTCAAATGTTGCTCTGGATGTCATGTCCTGAATTTTTTTTTTTTTCAAGTTCCGTTCCGTAATTCGCGCCAATCCCTTAGTTATCCCGTTGCCGTGATTGCCGTTTGGAATCAGTAATCAAATCGAAGCCCGCCGAAAGTCGATTTGCTTATTCATGAGCTCCTCTCGTCGCTTGAAGGGGGGGAGGTTATGTCGATGATGTCGCAATCATTTGTTGTAAAGTCTAATTTGACCCCGTCTGCCCCCCCTTCTCCTTCCGGGTAGCACGTTCTGACCCCAATGAGAACACGCCAGGCAGGGGATGCGTGTACTTTCCCGGTGTGCAGTTTTCGGATCGATATCGACGAAGTGAAACCGGTTCCGGAGAGGGAAGAGGGAGGGGGGGGGGGGGGGGGGGAATTTCCCTTCAGGAAAGCTTAGTGGCGCCACCCTGTGACGACCGCACGACGACAACGGCTAGGATTTATTGGCTTGGTTGGATTGCATTGTTGGAATGTTTTGATAGTTTCGAAGGTGTGTTTGAAGCTGACATTTAGCGTCTGACAAGAATGGTTCAAAATGCAGGAACGTCGTGTTTCTGTCTCTGATTTTGCGATGTAATGGAAACAGCTTCAGTAAGCAGTTGTTGTGTAGGTGTAGGGATCTCCTGGGAGATCTGCGTGACTACACCGATTGCAAGTAACAGGTCGTTGAATTTTGATTCAGGACTATGCTAGTAAAGATTCTGCGAGTCTGGTAGACATCCTTATTGGTATGTTGGCATTTCCGGAGTCGCCCAAGAACTCCATGTAGCTAAGACCTATGTGTCTACCGTCGTAACAAGTTACAGGTGTCTAGCTGAATTTAAGATCTCTGTGATTAAGTTCATTGTATGACAAAAAGTAGTAGTTTGATCAAAGCACGACTGAAATAAACCGCGTGATAAGTTCTGCTTAGCGATGGATCCAATAATTTTAAAGTTTTCTCACTCTCACAAAGCTCAACTATAGTCCGTACGACTGCTCAAAGTTAATTATTGGAAATGTCAACCCATTCCATTGCGGCACGTGCACGGTAAGTACGTACCGTAGATTCTTGGAATAAACTTTTCCGATAATTTCACTTTAAAGCACCCCAACCTCAAACCCTTCTTTGGACTTGGACGTGAGTTGTATAATCGCTTATACTCACACCGTACACACACTGGTACAAAATAAGGCTTAATCATCGAAGCGTGTATTTCGACAATTTCATGGTCATTATAAAACTTGAAAAATCCGACCTTCCGCGCGGCGAAAGGATATAACATCATTTAAATATTAAACGTGAAAGGTGCTGCGCTTGGTTAGCCAGCAATGACCATAAACCACCACGTGGATCACACTAGGTGGGTTGAGTTGTGAGCTGCAAGGAACGAATTATTCCATTTCTAATTATTTAAATGGGAGCAATCTATTTGCTATTCCACGTCCAACAAAGGTGGACTTTGCCCGGTTGATTTCTTCGAATTGTTGCCAAGGTAGGACATAGCACGTCCGCACTCGCGCCATACCTTGGAGGTCATGGAGGTATTAGGGGACCTAACGACTGTTAAACTGTGCTGCTAGTGTCTTCTTTCCGGGCCCGGAGGATTTGGCCCGGTGTGGTTGAAAATAACAATTTAATCCTCCCGGCTTAGGTCAGCTCACGACGCACAGAAGCCAGTTGGGTGGAAAATGTCCAGAGGACAGGACTCGAGTCCGAGTTTGTGGATCTTGTTTGTGATTTATTCGAAAATACCGGGGATTTGAAGTAAAAAGGAACGGGAAATTACGCAAGATGTTCTGTGGATAAAGCTTCACAGCAAAAAATCCGATGATAAAATCGCATGCAAAAGCATGCACATCGCCTTCGTCAAAAAAGATACTTAATATTACACACTGCATGTACATTTTTTTTAACATAAAAAAAAGTTGCAACCGACGGGATTCAAACCCAGCACCAACAGTATGGACTGGCGCCTTAGCCCGCTCGGCCATCAGGCCGAAGATGAATGGAAAGGATAAACGCATATAGAGCAATTCCAGCCCAAAACAGAAATTTTTTGAGTACTTTTTTCTCGACCTTCTCCGATTTCAATGAAACTTTGTAGACATGTTATTCTACGCTTATATAAGCCATTTTTGTGTATATGGAGCCAGTTACACTCGATGATGACATTTGGAAGGGCGTAAGGTATTTAAATATTTTAGTATTTAGCAATTTAAAAATTACTGTATCTCGAAGCCGTTGCATCGTATCAAAAAGTGGTCAAAGACAAACTTGTAGGAAATTTGACGGGCTTTCCGAAAAAAATACACTGAAAGAAAAAAACATTCCACTTGTATGAGATTTTTTGATTTTTAAGTTTAAAAGTCAAATTTGAGGGTGAGCCCACGATTTTTTTTCGTTCAAATTTTTTGTGAAAATAGCCTAAGATGTTACAAAAAGAGTCACGAAAAATGCAGGATGGAGCAACTCACCTAAAAAAATACAAAAATCATTTACTGAAACTGTTTTTTTCAAAAGTGCTCTAAAAATCAAAATTTTCAAAATCCAAACACGAGAGTCGATTCTCCAGACAATTTTACATAAAAGTCTCCATATTGACCATTGTCCTAAGTCCAATCCTTGTGAAGTTACAATGATTTTAAAATTAAAAATGTTGAAAAAATAGGGTTTTTGACGGTTTTTTGCAATTTCTATATGACAGACTTGATTTTTCAGTCTCGGAAATATTTTTATCGGAAAGCTCGTCTGATTTCCCATAAGTTTGCCTTTGACCACATTTCAATTGGATGTATGGGCTTACAGATATAAGATAATTTACTATCCAGGTTACTATACTACACTGAAAAAAAATTATGTTTTCAGTTATGAGCAATGTAATAAGCTTATATCTGTAAGCCCATACATCCAATTGAAATGTGGTCAAAGGCAAACTTATGGGAAATGGGACGAGCTTTCCGATAAAAATATTTTTGAGACTGAAAAATCAAGTCGGTCATATAGAAATTGCCAAAAACCATCAAAAAACCTATTTTTTCAACATTTTTAATTTTAAAATCATTGTAACTTCACAAGGATTGGACTTGGGACAATGGTCAATATGGAGACTTTTATGTAAAATTATCTGGAGAATCGACTCTCGTGTTCGGATTTTGAAAATTTTGATGTTTAGAGCTCTTTTGAAAAAAACAGTTTCAGTAAATGATTTTTGTATAAGAGCTTGACATTTCGGTCAAGTAGCTTTCCCATACTCTGCCGTTTTACGGCGATATGATGTATACGCCATTGAGGTGATTTTGCTGTAGACACGATTTTCTGTTTTTGTTCATTTTTTTTCAATTTAAAATGACTAATTTGAGGTCTGCTCTGTAGAAACTGTTAAAAAGTACAATAAAAATGTGGCCCCTACAAAATTTCTTGTTTTTTCCTGTTCTCTACGATTTTAAACCACAAACATCATTCGGCCGTAAAAATAGCAATAAAAAATCACTACTTTTCCTGCCCAATGATGTATGTATACATTGCTCGATCAAAGTTGGTTTTTTTTGTGCCAGCTATTTTGATAGCTGAGTGGATCCCGTAATGCATTGTCCACGTGGATACTTTAAGGGGAAGGTATTAGGGAGCGTTCTTTTATTACGTAACGCAGTTGGGGGAGGGGGTCGGATGCTCCATACAAAATTTTTAAAATTTGTCTAGAAATTTTGTTACGAGGGGGTGGGGTCTAAAATCCGATTTTTGCGTTACGTAATAAAATAACGCTCCCTTAGCGATTGTCTACGCTCCATAAACACATTTTTTGCATGAACAATTGTCAGCAAGGGAGGTGGGTGAGTCTAGAATTTTCAAAAAGGGGGTACGTGGATGTGGATAAGGTGTCATCCATTAAGTACGTCACATTAATATCAGCCAAAATTTACTACACTCCCTTTGTCACGATTTCCCTATGCTTTTAACACGCAACGTCACGCTTTCTCAAAACCCGCTTCTTCCCTCAGAACGTGACGTACTTTATGGATGATGCCTAATGGACGTCCCCTTAAGAATTAAATCGAAATAATGTAATAAAATATTGCCCAATCTTGATTTGGTCCCAAAACCTCAAATCAACATTCAAACAGTATTGAATTTGACTTCTATGAATTCTCAATGTATACATACATCATGATGAGTAAAATTGGCGTATACATCATTGTTTGTTTGCTTAATAAAATGGGCCCCAGAGCAGTTTTTTGAAAAATTCTTTCGTCAGGAAGTAGCTTATAAGATTCTTTATCAGACTGTACAATAAAATTGAAAATGTCCAAAATGGCGTATACATCATATCGCCGTAAAACGGCAGTACTGCTGGGCTACATATTTCAGGGTGTAATACTACATATAATTTAATAAAATAATGTAAAATTTATTTTACACCCAGGACTTCTACACGCAGCTGGATTACTACTTTTTTTTGCTGTGTTGACCTTGGTGACTTTGGTGACCTTGGTGAATCTAAAACTTTGTTTTAAAGAAAGATGATTAGTTCGACGCCGTCGTGCTAACTTGTCGTACGTCGCTTTTTGATGTTCCGAGAAAAAAACAAGTTTTGATGTTTGACCTTGAAAAGACAAAAACGAGAGCACGCAATGTAAACAATAACAAACATGTATTGTGTGGTTGGTTCTGTGTCAAACGCATTCTGACCTGAAATCCCTTTGGCCAATTGTCGCACTTACATCCATTTTCAGGCTGTGCCAAGATAGCACGACAAGATTGAAACTTGTTTCATATAAGAAGTGACAAAAATGCACGGAGTTTTTTCGGTTTTTATTGACTATCTCAAGATTGAAAACGAATTTTGGGGATCTGTGAAGGTTAAAAGATGAGGCATTGTGAGCTGCACACGTACGACAAGTTAGCACGACAGCGACGAGTTGAGGGTATAATGGTCATGATTTGGGTTGAGGTTGAGAAGTTGAGACTCAAAGGTGACACCGATAGCAAAGTGTCCTCTTACTACGGATCTTCGGATACCAATACAAAATTATATTAAATGGAACTGATAAATCAAAGATCGTGGGAACGATTCACGCAGTCTACTTTAATTTATTTTGGAAATAAGTGTCAAAATTAAACTTTCCTAATACATGATTGCACAGCAAACCTCTCTCCTTAGATACTTTGTGTATAATCTTGATTTATCAAAGACGATTGCCTTGCCCTCGATGCATAAACACAAACGACATCTAGACTATAAAATCAACGTGTCTGTCACTTGGTTGGGTGTCGTTCCCATAAAAAAAGAAAGGGTATAAAACGACAGGTCCTTGCCGGCAGCACCCACCCCTCCCATTCGACGGCGATTGATAGATCGATAATATCATCAAGTGTGTGTGTGTGTGTGTGTCATTTGCGGTGCAAATCTATCTTACCCATATCGATGCCGTCGCCACGAGAGTGTCGAAGGACTGAGGTTATGTAAACGTAAACAAAACACCCCGCAACAGTGTCAGTTTAGTTTGGCTTTGTTTTTCTGTCGAAGGGAAACCGTACAAATCAGACACATGTGACGTAAACACGGAAATTTCGGTTATGTTTCAAATAGATTATAAACAACCTAAAATCTAGCATGAATCTTGACAACACCCGTTCTAAACTGTCATTCTACTTCGTGTCTTTACCAACAGGTGGCGACACAGCAGCGAAAATACTCAACGGATGGCAGAGTTCTATCTCCTTTCTAAATCTTGCAAGAATCCTAACCTCGAAAGAAAGTGTATATGTGTGCGTAACTCGTGGCAGTGATAATCTATACAGAAGAGAAAAAAATGATAACCAACGTAACTTTGTAGCGCGCTTAAATCGAATCGAAAGAGAGTGAGTGAGTGAAATTGATATTTTATCGATTTCGAGATTGAGGGCTTTTTAGAATCGTGACGTGTGATAATCGGCCAAGATGCATCTGCACTTCGAGAAGAGTACCAACACCAGGTGCGACTGCTCGATCCTGTCGCTGTCCTGGATGGGCAAGGTGCCGGATGATATTCCAGAGGTGAGTTTTTATTGACTTAGTTTTGCAGGATTATAAAAAAATATCAATATTTTTTTACATTTTTGATTAGGATTGACTTCTATGATTTTGAATCAATATTTCTTCGGTAAAAATCTTTGTACAATTATGGCATACTTTCCATACGAGAAAATTGTCTTGGGATATTCAAAAATCAGTATTTAAGAACAGGGTTTCTGTTCGATTTGGTATATTTGTCAAAGTAATTCAATCCAACACCCGCTGGCCGGCAGCGAAATTATGAGGAAATATAATTTATATCCGACTTACCTCATTCCCGGAATAAGGTGGCAAGTCTTCACGCACAGTTCCATACATTTACAACCCGTGTCCATTACGGTTCCGCTTTGATCATCCGGCAATTACCCCCGCGTCAAACTGGCGGCAAAATTGTTGGAAACTTTTGAAATACGATCCCGTCGTGCCGGAAGTGTTTTCCCCCTTCGTCCTTTTCCTCCATTTTCCAAGAGAAAGAGGGAAAAAGACCCGCGAGCTATTTTCTCCACGTACATCAGAATCACCCCCGAAATTCGCGTATATTTCCCATATCAAAAGAACGAAACCGTCATCTTTGATTACTAGAGGGAAGTCAGAAGAAGCCATTTGTTACGGATCCGGATTTTGCTCTCGTTTTTAAAAGGACGACGTTTTCAAGAAAATCATGACTCATGACGTAATAACCAACCTCGTCCTCGTGGCTGCTTTCTTCGCTACAACAATAATTTATACGTCATTCGGAAAAAAAGGTCCACACTCCATTCTGCGAGCAGGCCTCCAACCGATTTGTATTGGCAGAAAGAGGGGACCGTAAAACATAAATTGTATAACAAGAGTGTGGCGCCCTTTCGTCCCGCGTGACTCATCCGTCCAGGAAGTTCCAGATCCGCCCAGAAGAAGTAGTCCAACCTGATGAAGTAGCAGCGGGGTAGTCCTGGAGATTACCAGAGGAGTGGTCCCATTACAGAACACTCTTACTGGCAGTCAGTAGTTGGATTGTCAGCTCAGCTGCAATTGACCTACATCGCAGTAGGTACAGTAAGACTCTGTTGGTTTGACGACATTCAAGATTTACTTTCTGCTGTCGAATATATATTTTCAAATGTCAAACAATCGGGGCATTACTGTAGAATGAGTGCAGCCTGTCCTTTCGCAGGGCAATCCGATTGTTTTCGCTTTTCTTGAAGTTTGAGGGGAAATAATGGCCCATTTTAGTCTTAGTTCGTGGCTAATGACAATCTGAGGAGAGAAAAAAAAATCGAAATGGTTGTCTCTAACTATTTTTAGATCCGCAAGATTCGAGGGTAAACATTCGCGACGGTCGTTGTTTGCAGTGAGAGTTCGTCGTCACGGGTGATTCAATTACCACCGATTTTGACAGATAATGTGTTGACGGGTATTGGACAAATGTGTTAATAGTATTTTTGATTGATCTATGTTGGATGAGATAACAAAGAATTGGGGTCAAATTTTTTCTATGAATATTACACAATTAATGACTCAAAGCAAATGTCCATTAGGGTGTAATATGGTTGTATGAAAAAAAAATAAAATTGTCCAAATTTAGAGAGCACAGCAACTTTTCAGATCCTTTTGGGGTCCTAAGCAACTCCCCACTTTGCGCAAAGCGATTTAATGTTGTATGGGGAAAACCATTTTTTCGATTTTGATATTTAAAAACGTTACTTAATCCACCCTTAGGTGGTTGTTGCCTTCCTCACATTTAGGGGGTAATGCTATCCAAAATAGATACCTTTCAGTGTTCTATCAACTTGATTCATTATTCATACCATCAGATTAGGTAGTCAGATCTTCATAATTCAGGGCACTTATGTGCTTATAACTTTTGATAGGGTTGTCAGATCTTCAATCTTTTGAACTCGTTGAAAAGGTATTTTAATTGCCTATCCAACGACAGGTTGTATGGTAGATCCGTTTTCATCAAAATAACTGAGATCAAGCCTCTAAAAAAGGCATAAATAACACTTAAGTGCGTATAACTTTTGATAGGTTTGTCAGATCTCCAATCGTTTCTACTCGTTGGAAAGGTCTTTGGATTACCTATCCAACGACAAGCCGCAAGACAGATCCGGACAACGTTTTCATCGAAATATATGAGATCCGGCCTCTAAAAAGTGCATAAATAACACTTAAGTGCTCATAACTTTTGATAGGGTCGTCAGATCTTCAATCTTTTGAAAGGTTTTTTGAATATAAAAATGTATAAAAACCACCCGTTTTACAATCTTCCGAACTTTTGTTAAAATCGTTTTGCCTTCCTCACCTTACTGAGGAAATGCTATAAAATCACTCGAAAAATGAACTTCTTAATTCGACCTCGTAGACCTACCTTCACGTATACCTATCGACTCAGAATCAAATTCTGAGTCTGTGCGTTTGTATGTCTGTAAGTGCACCGAAAAATATGCACTCGATTATCTCCGGACTGGCTAAACCGATTTGGACCGTTCTGGTCTCATTCGATCCGTCTTGGGGTCCCACAAAACCCTAGTTAATATTATGAAGTTTTGATAAGTACTTCAAAAGTTATGCTAAAAAAAACGATTCTGGCTAAAGTTTGAAAGATTGTAAAAAGGGAGGTTTTTGTAAGCAAACCCGTCTGATCATACATTTTTAGAAATGTATTTGAAAGACCTTTCTAATGAGCCCAAAAGATTGAAGATCTGATAACCCTATCAAAAGTTATGAGCGCCTAAGTGTCATTTTTACACATTTCAGAGGCCGGATCTCAAATATTTTGATGAAAAAGTTG
This sequence comes from Culex quinquefasciatus, assembly GCF_015732765.1. NCBI lineage: Eukaryota > Metazoa > Arthropoda > Insecta > Diptera > Culicidae > Culex > Culex quinquefasciatus. The sequence goes on from NC_051861.1 coordinate 33,591,335, forward strand.
TTCGGATCTATCCGGAGATCTGGCTCCCGGGATTTTGTTGATTTGAAACTCCTGTTCTAATATTACGTCCAATGATTTTTGGGATTCTAGACCCCATACTCCATGTAGATCAGCCCGGGAGCATGTTGACAGCTCCCATACAAAACGGGGTTTGTGGGCCCAGTGGGCCTAAGATGGCGGCCTTCGATATTATCTAGCCAAACTTTTGAAAATGGTAAATAGTTTGAATAAATATAGTTTTTGCCTTGTTTTGATATAAAACGACAAAATAAGCATTCTGGAATCATTTTCTTTAAAAACTTGTTTAGAGATACGCCACGTTCAAATATTAGTCTAGAACAGTTGAAGTGAGCGTGCCGCAAAAACCGTCACGAAAAAAAAGTTTCCTATGCAAATTTTGAGTTGCGTATTTGATGGGCGGACTCCGACGAGGCCCACTTGCCATCTGTCGGTGAATACGCGCAACTCACGAAAACTGTCATCTTAGGGTCCGGTTGATGTAGATATGTTGTAAGAAGTAAAATTTAGATAAAATTTGTAGGTTTGACATTCTTACTACAGAAACAAATATGTACATAATTGTGAGGAAGGCACCAACCACCATCGGTGGATTAAGTAACGTTTTTTAGCATACCTTTTGAAGTACTTAACTAAACTTAATAATTTTCAATAGCTACTTATGGAACCCCAAGACGGATCGAATGAGACCAAAACGGCCCAAATCGGTTGAGCCAATGCCCAGATAATCCAGTGCATATTTTTTTGATCTACATCCCACCACACACACAGACATTTGCTCAGAATTTGATTCTGGGTTGGGGTCTAGGAGGTCAAATTAAGAATTTCATTTTCGAGTGATTTTATAGCCTTTCCTCAGTAAGGTGAGTATCAAGCTCGACCCTTATTTAGGGTCTCTGTTGTAGACAAGCACAAGTAGTCTTCAATATTGTTTAGTATGGGAGGAAAAAAATCAACACCTTTCGTTGCATAATTTCGCTAACGTCACTTAAGGAGCCATTAGACTATGATAAACAAACAAACAAACAAACTCGCACTCGTCGCCGTCGTGCTAACTTGTCGTACGTGCATTTTGGGCCAAATTGAGTTAAGAACGCCATTTTGTGCAGCTCACAATGCCTCATCTTTTGACCTTCACACATCCCCAAAATTCGATTTCAATCTTGAGATATTCAATGAAAACCAATAGAGCTCCGACATTTTTTGTCACTTTTCATATGAAAGAAGTTTCAATCTTGTGCTATCTTGTCACTCCCTGAAAATTGATGTAAATGCGACAAAAGGCCAAAGGGATTTCTGGTCAGGATGCGTTTGCCGCACGTACAAGCTAGACTACCGTAAACATTTTCAACCAAACTTCGGGACAGTGCACAGAATGGTCAGCCAAACAAAACGTGTTTGTTATTGTTTACATTGCGTGCTTTCGTTTTTGTTTATTCAAGGTCAAACATTGAAACGCGTTTTTCTCGGAACGTCGAAATGGCGGGTGCGACAAGATAGCATGACGACGTCGACTTGTTGTGTTTGACAGTTTGCCAAACTCGCAAAACAAGCCAAATGTGCAGGCTGGCTTTTCTGCAAACAAACAGGCAAACTGCCAAAAAAATTGTTTACTTGCGGTAGTCTAATACGTCCTTTAGCATTATTTATGCCATTGTCAACCTATCAAAAAGCCCAATAATCTTGGAATCTGGTCGCCATTTTGAAATAGGTCATTGGAAGCAGTGCGGGCATTAAACGTGTCTATACTTTTCATAATTTCGCTGCCGGCCAGCGGGTGTGGGACTTTGCACAAATTTGGTGTATTCGTCCTTTAAATTTTTGATTTTTACCACGATTTAAAAAAAAATCAGAATTGTTTCTCAGCAGTGAATCACTTAAAATTCTTAAAAATGCTCTGTTTGATTGATGATTCTTCTTAAATCTTGTGTTTGGAATTCCTTCCAGAAGTAGCAGTTACCCGTTCAAGCTGTCTTCTCCAAAAAAAGCTATTTCCACCCTCCCCCGATATCACGTTCCGGCGATTTATTTTCTTTCAATTTTGGCCTTCCGGCCAAACAGTTTCCCAACAGGAAAACAATCTTTCTGAACCACACCTCCTCCCCCGCACACTATCGATACACAGGCACTGCACATCGAAGTTGGACTTTTCTGGACTGGGCTCTTCCCTGTCTGTACACGGCGTCCCAAGCGGTGGTGCTCGTAAATATGACCCAAATCGACTCCGGTGGATCGGTCCGACGTGTCCGGCCTTCGTGATGGCATAATTCATTCATGAATGGCCCCCCTCCGCCCAGGGCTGGGACATTCGAGTTATTTAGTTGGCATGTTTATTTCGCCAGCAATCTTTCGGCAAGAAATCATTTCCGGTGCGACCTACATCGTCGCCGTCGGTCCTCGATTTTAATGTGGGGAGGAAAGGATAACTCTGATGGAAATCACATAAGGCTCCGAAATGAGTTCAGAGCAATCGTCAAACTTCAAAAGGGTAATTAAAAACGGGTGTCTTTTCAACGCCTTTTCTTGTTCGCCTTTAATGAATTCGGAACTGTAGGCCCCGGAGGCGTTCTAATCTGGCCCTCATGACGAGTGCCAATTAGCTGCTAGGGTGGAAATTGGACGGAAAGATCGGGGGAAGCGCGTGTGTGTCCTCGGGAAAGAAATTAATTTATCATGTCAATGAGAGAAATGTTTGCGAATGATGTTTCAGTGGGAGTTCACTGTATAATTTAAGTTTTGTTTTTAATGGATTTTTTTTCGAAGATGTTAAATTTCTTCAAAAATGGTAGAAACTAATTTCAAGAGTTATTTGAAACCTCAGTTTTCATTTTCATTTCATCTCACACTACACTCTGCTTTGTCGTTTCTGCACACGATTTCACTCTCCTTCTTACTATAGTAAGAAGTATAGTACTATAGTAAGAAGGAGAGTGAAATCGTGTGCAGAAACGACAAAGCAGAGTGTAGTGTGAGATGAAATGAAAATGAAAACTGAGGTTTCAAATAACTCTTGAAATTAGTTTCTACCATTTTGAAGAAAAACATCTTCGAAAAAATCCATTAAACAAAACTTAAATTATACAGTGAACTCCCACTGAAACATCATTCGTTTTCTAAAAATAGCGACGCCATCCCCCTATATATAGGGGGATGGCGTCGCTATTTTTAGACCTCGTCTTCCACTTTTCTCCTTCAAACCGACTACTTTATCGACTTCATTTTGCTGGGCGAGTATCAGTATTTTTCCACTCTTGCACTAAAAAAACAGATGGCAGCACGATGTAACCCCAAGTAACATTTTAGGTTTAAGTAGGCCATAAAAGCCTATTTAGGCCGTATCAGGGTTTTCAGAACCATGATAAAACCTGTAAGTTTAAAAATGTTACTAGGGACGCCACGTCCCTATTGTTGTTTTGCTGAGTGATCCGAACGTAGTTTTGTAGTTGTATGTTTGTGTGAGATAAAAATTTCCACCAAAAATCTCACAAACACTCAGAAACACTCGTTCTCTTCCGATTTCCAGATTTCCTAAGTGCAACATTTTCGTTGGTGATTTTTCCAACTACACGGAGAAAAAGAGTTCCCAAAATCGTGAACAAGCATTCATGAATTTGGGAACCACGAACAAAATGTTCAAATGCCACTTTACGTTTTTTTTTTCAAAAACGTACCATGGCAGTTGAACACTTTGTTCGTGGTTCCCAAATTCATGAACGCTTGTTCACTATTTTGGGAACTCTTTTTTCTCCGTGTAAGGTCTGCCTTTTTTTTGTAAGCCGAGAATAACTGACGTCAACGAAGGACAGCGTCTGCCAGCAAGGGAAATCGGATCGCCCAATCCGGAAGCAATGTGACGGAAACTTGCCTTTAATTTGACGCATGATGGACTGAAAATAGGTCAACTTTCCCTCTCACCTCCGGAATAAATTCATCGAAGGAGGGCAACTTCGATAAAAATAAGCTCAGTAGCAGGTGGTGGTGGCATACGGTGTGTTTATACAAGGGAAACTTTACCTTTTGCTCGGAAAAAGACGAAAATGTGGTAAAAGGATACACCGGAAATAGATTACCATTTGTGTCTTATCCCTCTCTCTCATCTGCTCCTGACGAGTGCGGTATGTTGATACATTATTAAAATCTGGTTTAGTTCGTAAAAGTTATCTTCCTGGAGATTGATTCTAGAGATTTTCAGTGATTTCCGGCTCGAGACTACAAACCGAACCTTTTAAGGCTGAAAAAGCAAAAAAAGACATCAAGTCATAAAAAAGCCGCAAACAAACCATGAAAAAAGTGGCAACGGTCAGCGTGTACGTGACAGGTATTTTGCATAAAATATTCACATTTCGATTACCGCGGCGCTTTCTTTGCCTCGGGCAGGTCCACCACGTGATAAACGGCACTACCATCTAATTGAGTTTGCCTACATTAGGGCGTTAACGCCTGGTCAGCGTGCTCCATCTAGGGGCAAATTTCATCTGTGGTGATGCGTTCGGTTGATTGTTTGGTCTCTAATAAAAACTGGATCGATTTACGGTCACTTAAAGTGTCGTAATCACGGGGCTCTTAATTACCGCAAGACTAAATCGCTGTAGAGCAACAAGCGTTTATGACTTTTTGATGTCCGGTATACGTAGGTGCAAACCACCAGTTGTCGTTTTCATTATCGAGAGAGATAGAGGATAATCCCAGTTAGAATCAGGCAAAGCTGTTCGATGCATCGTTAAAATTGATTTCCAGTTATAGAGCAGTAAACTCGAGTTTGCGGTAAACCGCGCCCCGGGATGTGACCGTCCTTGGCCAGGGGCCAGGAAAAGACCGAGCTAATTTCCGACCGGTTTTATTCTTAGAACAGTCCTACACGACACACTAGTTTTCATCCTCCTGAAATAGTTGTCCGCTGATGCCGTACAGCTTACCGTCCAGCCACCACTCGGTCATTCCGTGGCGCAACGGGGTCATGTACAGGTGGGTGGAGTTCAGGAGCATCTGGCCGAAATTGTTCGGGGCGTAGTCATCCGGCCGGGTGAACTCCATCACGGTCAGATGTTCCGGCCCGAACAGCGACGGTTCCACGCGGTAGTCGAACGTAAGCTGGATGGTCTGCGGAGTGGCGTAAGGGCCCGTCGAAAGGCGCCACGAGCGGAGAAGTTGGTCACCTGGGGAAGCGTTTTGGGATTACAGAGTTTAAGAATGGGTACTGATGAACTTACCCGGTAGACGGGTTCCGATTGTCAGATTGAACGCGTCTAGAACACCGCAAGACACCAGCAGTAGGGAAACCAGCAACGCGAGCTTCATCGTGACCGAACCTTGTAACGTGTCGTGGGTAACTGACTATGCCTCGATAAGATTCAAGTCTACTTTATCGACCTTATAAACAATTGAAACGGATGAGCCAGCATAAGCTATCTAATCACCTCTTTTGTCATCCGGTCCCGCCCGAAACAATCCAACTAATAATTTCTAAACATGCATTTTTCGGCAATGACACCTGCTACCGCGAATCACACAGGTATTTGGGACAATCGTATCTTATCTACACCTCGGTAGACGAGACTCGTCCCAAAATCCCAAATTCGTTCACCGACTCACTCGCCAATCAACCGCCATGAAGCTGCTACTGCCGTGTGCCGCCATCAACCTGACAGTCTGCGTGGCGCTCGTCAGCTGCGCCTGTTACCTGCGGCTGGGCGAACGGAAGCCGAGTAAGTTTTTGGAGATTTCCTAAATTCCATCAAATTAAAAAACAGACTTCCTCCTCCAGTTGATTTTTACATGCGTACGCTGCACGCGTCCCAGGGACCGGTGGAACCGGCGGAAAACCTCACCCTCCTGTTTGACTACGCCGGTGATCCGCTGTTCAACGAGGAGCTGACGTACATTGACGTGTACGGATCGGTTTCGGTGAGGAAGCGTTTTGTGATTGACGTGATTGACGGTGATCTTGATGGTTTACTTTTATTGTTTTTTTTTTGTTTTTGTTTTCAATCGTCGACGCAGAGTTGCGTTTTCCATGTGTTCACCTTTAACAACAAAACCGTACGGGTGAGCCTTTCGAGCGAGGAACCGTTAAGGAGCTTGACCGGGAATATGACGATATACGGAATTCGGTGGGCGAATTGAAAGTGTTTTGCTACAAATAAATATTAAAATTGGTCATATACAGTCTACTGTACAATACAAAATCCACTGAAGGCGGTTATTTTCTTTCACAAATTTTTATGACATTCACTTTTAAAATCTATTATCAGTGTCGGGGGCCATCCACAAACCACGTGGAAACTTTTTTTTGTAAATCTAACCCCTCCCCCAACCCATCGTGGACAATTTCCATACGAATAAAATCTCTTGAATGGAGCATGGACAATCGCCAACTCCCCCTCCTTCCCCTCAGGTGTTCAAATTAGCTATAAGTGTTGGCATACGAAAGAAGCTTCACGGCAACAGTTCTTCAAAAAATTAAACTCTTTTCGTCACTCTTGCACGCCAACAGTCCTTTAGCACATCACGCAACAGGATGCGCCGAGAAGAATCCACAAACAACATTGAACCACTAGATTCATCAAACCGTATCAGGGCTGTCTTCGTGCTGACACCGGCAACAACCAACTCTCCCACAGATTGGATCCGCTCGAAAAACGTTTCATGAATTTTCCTCAAATATTTATTGGCGTCGTCAATTTTCGTTTTAGTACCTACCTAGTGAGTGGCCTCCTCCTCAGTTGGTCGTCGTAACGAGGTTCCGAAGCACGCGAGGGCGTAATCCTGGAGTGCCGTTCAAGTCAATACGTCAAACGACGACGACGACGACGACGACCGAGAAGCTTTGTCTTGCTCTTGTTGTTGTGTTGAAGGAAAAGTCGACGAAAAAGCTTGCCGAAAGACAACCCCAATCGACGACTGGTGGAATGATGAATGCTGTCTTCACGATGATGTCGTGATTTTGGCTGTGGTGCACCATATCGAAGTGAAGCCAAATATTTCTACTGGAATGGCGGAGACTCTGACGGTACATTCAGTTTGGCTTCAAGTTTAACCAATATGTAGGCCGGTTACGAAACTATGGGAAAGTATGAACTGTATCAGGGGACGGAATGAAAGCGGATATGAAATTCTAATTGAACAAAGTTTGCAACCCTGTACATTGCTCTTATCAATCAAGCAGACATCTCCTGAATAGTGCAGGCGAAATTTGTAACCGGACTGGAGTAACAAATGCTCCCCACCTTCATGAATTATGCATTTCGGGAGGGCTAAATTTCCGACAGAGAGGAGAAGTTGTACTCTCCAACTCTTATCGAGAAACAAGCCACTATGAATCGAGGACGGTGTAGAGACGAAGGCTCTTTACACAAGGACCACAACTGCAGACGAGACAGGCGGGACGGCATTCCGGATGACTGACTAGCTTGGTCAGTTGGGTTTACCGATATCGGAACCCACCAGGGAGAAGGGAAGGTGGTTTATAGGTGGTGGTGAAGCAGGAAAATTGCAAAAATGATGAAAACTATTCCAAGTCATTTGCAGTCCTAGCATTCACCACTTTCGCCATCAGCTCAGCAGGCAGGACGAGTTTGCTCATATGAAAATGATGATGTAATTGATGCATTTTCATTTCCACTCACACTAATACGACGTCCTTCGGACGCATTCGCCGGCAAATAACTCCATTTCCCATTCCTACTCCTGGTGGGACGATGATGGTGTGACCGAAGGTCTCCACCTTGAACCAGCACGAACACGATTTTCCACTTGGAAACGGAATCCAACTTTGCACACCCAACTTTTCTAACCGATATCTACCTGCAGGCGACAGGCGGTAATGTTTGCCTACCCAAAGGCGTTTAATTTTTGCTCCGTGCTTTTCTCAGACCGGTTAAAACTTTGCGGTCATAAGACCGGCTGGCTGTTTCCGACTTTTCCGACACGATCCCAAAATTCATCCATTAGGTGACACACATAACGGGTGACGACGATAATGTTCCAACCGGTGTCTGGGGGACGGTGTAATGGCTCACCCTGGGAACTGAGACTGCGAAGGTGGTCTCCGATGAGATCGGGACCCCGCAGGGCGGGCGTAAATTGAATTTGAATGCAATTTGATTTGGGTTTTTTGAGACTTGAGACTGAACGATGCTTTAAGAGTGATATGTGATGTGGTATGGTTATACTCTCGTTGGAAATGTTTTAGAATGCAACAAAATAAAAAATAAAAAAAAGGTAAAAAGTAAAAAAATCGGAAAAAATAATTTTTGATTTTTTTTGTTAAATAGTATCTATGATTGCTCATCTTATAAAATTATTTAGAATAGAACTCTTACCCTTAAACATATGATGTTATTGCTCCTAGACCTTATACCTTCTCAAAAACCGTCCAACTCCAAGCGAAACTTATTTGGGGATACCGTGGAGATTTTCCCTTGTCCTCTTAAAAAGTGGAACATCAACACTTCCCGTCTTTCAAATTCTTTTCCATGTCTCTGGTGCGGTGGCCGCTCCCATCACGGCCAGCAATGAGGTGCAAAAATTGGCCAAAGAGATGTCAGGTCAGAACGCGTTTCACACTGGTAAGAGCTCGACTACCGTTAACATTTGTAATTATAACTCGGGACTCCAGAAACTAAATTAACACAGAATGGTCAACCAAACAAAACGAGTTTGTTGTTGCTTACATTGCGTGCTCTTGGTTAGGTTTATTCAAGATCAAACATAAAAACGCGTTTTTCTCGGAGCATCAAAAGCGACATGCGACAAGTTAGCACGACAGCGTCGAAATTTTGATTTAATCTGTTCTTTAAAATCATCAAATAACATGGCGGAATCTAGTCTGCAATCCGCTAAAACAATTGTCTCCAAAATGCAACCATTTTTTAGGAAGGAATTTCAACACTCAGATATTTTCAAAATGTTGTCACATGACATTGGATTTTTATATAACATTAGATTTAAATTTATTTTTCAAGAGAAGCAGCATGGCGTGGCTAGAGCAAGTTATTATAAACCGAGATACGCCATCGGAGATTTATACTTAAAAAGTTGTGTTTTACCAGCTTGATTCATAATCTTTGACGTTTGAGCTCTGGGACCAGGCTTGTCTCTCAAAAATCATGGTTGTGTCAAAATTGGAATATCTTTTGACAATCATGACGGATTTAGAAAGTTAGAAAAGGGTTTTAAAGGCTGGTTCTAGTGGCATTAGTTCTACTCCCGATTATCATCCCAAGTAGCACTCATAACTTGTCGACGGTTGAATAATTGTTAGACAGTTGTTTTTGATTAACATACGAGAAAAAATCACAACATTAGTTAAATAACAGATTGTTTTACTACTTGTGTAATTGGCTTATATAACTATTTAGTTTTGTGCCACACAAGTGTTAAAACACAGTCAACTTCACTCTTTTCCAACTTTTACACACAACATAGAGAAAATTCTCAAATATTTGCGAGGCTAAGCACTCGCTCCTAACCCTATTCAAATTGCTGATTTTAACAATTTAAACAACTTAATTTGGAACACTTTTGATGGAAACTTGCTTGCTCACTTCCAATTGAGGTATTTATCACTTGATATCAGTTGGAAAACGCTTTTTATAAGCTGTAATTGAACGTCAAAATGCTGATATGCCAAGATGCTTTCTCTCATCTGCAATGTTATCCCCGTAAACAGTTTGTTGAATAAGAACAATACGACACTGTTTATTTCACTGCTTATCTAACATTGTCATGTGACGGCACCTTCTGAAAATGGGCGTGGCCAATTATTCTATAAAAAACCTTAGGTTTTATCGCTTTGTTACATAAATGTTTCCGGAGATCAGTTTATATAACTGATAATCAACATACATATTCAAATTGACATTGCGTGTTGTTAGGTTAGGTGGTGTTCATTTGTACGTGAGGAATTTAGAGTTTGAATATTTTGATAATTGCAATAATTTTAATTGTTTACCGATTAGTTTGAAAACTTATTGCCGGTAAAAGCTACAAAAATGTCAGCTTATGGAGTTCATGATAGAGAAAACAACAAATTAAAATCACACCGATTTTCAATGTTGCTCCGTGGTACGGTAATCAAAATGACAGTTGAAACGGTTTGTTATAACAAAGTTGTATATTGGAGTTATAAAAACTGACTTGATACAAACTTATATAACTTGATTTCCAATGACAGCCTTTTTGAAGATAAGTTGTATAGCTCACTGCTGTATAACAAATATTGACCTTTGGGCCAGCTTGTTTACTATGAAGCTCCGTGGAGAGATGTGGAAGCGCGCCTGGACCTGCCGTGGAGATAACAACAAATCGTCGAAGTCATCGGATCGAATCTTGGGAAAGAGGAAATTCATCAAAAAAGGAAAATATAAAAGTTCACCAAGAAGAGTTTTTCACAATAATCACAGTTAGGAGAGCACGCCATGATAGTTTTTCTTTTTTTCTTCAATTTTTTTTCTAGATAAATCAGGCAGAAGCAAGCGTATTAAAATAGTCAGAGATACTGTTCTTATGGGTTTCGTCGTTGATTGAAATTCTGATAAGAAATGTTTGTTTACATGTAAGTTAGTCAAAGGTTAGACAGCTGTTTTCAACTTTTCAAACTTTCCTTTTCAGTGCGCGCTTCGATTTGACAGCACAGCCGTAAACCACGCCCCCTTTGGTTCGTTGAATCTCTTGTTTGCTAGCACAGTGTTGTCAAATACATTTCGACGCCAACATTTCAAAAAGCATCATGTACAAACCATGCATTTTGAGAAAAACGCATTTGAATGTTGAGCATCCATTTTTAATTCCCATTTTAATATAAAAGCAAAATAAGATGTTCTAATGATAACAAACGATGAAAAACGTTGCTTTTATTGATACTTGATCATCCAAATTCAATAAAACATTATTTCCGTAATTTTATTTGAGAAAAACAAACATAACTTCTTTTGAAATCACCAACGTCTATATCACCCTGCTGTCATTGAAGGGGACGCTTTGTTATGATTCGTTTTTCTTCGCCGAATGTACATGGCGCTTTGTTCATGTTGCTTTTTTTTCGTCACGAGGTTCATGTAGTCTTTTGTTTTTACAGGTTGACAGGGCTATATAAACAGGGACTGCTGATGGCAGAGATTTTGTTTATGTTACTTTATTTAAAATCATGATTAAACGGACTTTACTGAAGTAACTTTTGCTCATTTTTGGTGGAGAGGTAGCTTATTAGGAGTACTTTCAGAATATGCAATAACCCAGAAAGTGTCAAAATGTACATGATACCTTTTGAAATGTTACCGTCGATTTGTACAACTTACTCTGATAACTTGCATCTTTTCTGGCAAGTTATACAACAGAAAAAAGTAAGCTTTTTCCAATGCACAGGAGTTGTAGAACGTGTTGTGGTAACGAGGCCGAACGGTTATACAACCAGTTAGGAAAAACGTTTATCTGACAAAGTGTGTTGCTTGGGATAAGATCTTAAGACGATATCTAGTTTTTTTCATAGAACCTATAAACATATGAAATACAATAGCTTATAGGAGCTTTTTTAAACTCTAGATATTAACTTTAATATCCCTGTAAGTGCTCAGGATTACAGCCTGATTACCTTAGCCGTGTGTAAAACTTCACATTCACTTCCCGTAACTGCACCCACGCTCGACAGTTCCCATGGAAACATCAAGCCCCATCAAGCGGATTATCTCCCGCATTCAACAATCAATTTCCGACGCAGGAAGTCTACAAAGTAGACCTAGATGGTGCTGCAATCGTTACATACCACGGAATCGGATTACCGAAATGGCGTAAAACGCTCCCTCGCTCGGAATTAATCCAACATCCCGAAAGCCTACATTGCGGCGTTATCGCCGAGGGGGCGATTTTTCTCGCGTAAACAATAGCCTCGAGGGAGGAGGAGGCAGCTCACACACACACACACTAACAGACAAGCCAGCTTACACGTGTCAAACGCTCGCCTTTCGCGTTCCCTGGAGCCACTCGTCAACGCCGCGCCGGTGTGCCTATCTTCGGGGGTGAAGTGAAGTGCGCCCTCTCTGGTGGGATTAATTTGCACAAATTCCGATTGTCTCTGTACTTTTGGGTGGTGTGTGGGGGGTTTGAATGCAGTTATACAACTTGGTGGAGAAACATGAGAATGTCATCTTGTGTTGAGGCTGAGGGTGGTGTTGGTGGTTGCATACCGGCAGGCGCTTTCGCAGTCGATGCAGTGCGCCTGTGATTATGCAACGGATGCATTGTGAGGAGGCTCTCGAGGGAGTTCGTGCCGTACCAGACCGGAATGATGGTAGAGAGGATGCGGAAGTGGGTGTTGGAATGAAAAGATCGTGTCGGAATGTTTGTGTGTGTGCGTTGAGTGGGTGGCAAGGCAATCATTACACCGGCGGCTGCTGTCGCATTTGCACAATGGTTTTTGAAATGCAAGAGCTGACTTTCAGGAGCAGAGAGGGGATCGGGACAATTTGAAGGCTTGTCATGACGAATGCGGTTGTGATAATGAAGTAACTGCATTTGATTGCATAATTCAAACGGGAATTGCAAGGTGACGAGGGAAATGTTCAAGATGACGTTGTTACCGGAAGGAAGTTTAATTGCTACTGATTTAGAGTTGATATTACTTATTGTATTCAAGCTTTTAATCGGATGTCGTAGTACCACCCACTGCCATTTTCGAAGAAGACATGCCATTAGCTAACATGTCATCAGAAGTAGTTGTTTCCTCGATTTGCTCCATCATTTCAGCTAATTTGGCGGACACCATTTCTCTAAACGATCCGAATGAAGGTGCTGCTGTTGTTGTACGCCAGTAATAATCCGTTGTACGAAATGATGTTGTGCCTTCTGACTCGTCAAATTGCGACTCATAACTCCTGTTGACATCGCTGAAGCAGAAGGCACACACCCCGAGGCAGCAGAACTTTTGCGTGATTCCATGCGAAAGCTGCAAAGTCCCCAGTAACTGAACTTCAACCCAAGTAACTTCAAATCCAAAACCTCCTACCTGATTATCCCAGCTGCAGTACGAATCCAGCAGCGCTTGTGGCCCGACGGCGAAATAGTCGCAATGCCTGCCGGTCAAAACCTCCTCAAAGCCCAGCTCGCACCGGCTTGACGTCGCCGGAAGTCCCTCAATCAACTTGACAAATAGAACAAACGCCCAAATCGACCTCATCATGTTTACTCGCTGGAACTCTCGACTTGAGCACTAGCACAACCGACCCTATTTATACCTATCCCTCCAGAAGCAGCAGCAAGGCTCTAAAACTTGGAATCGTTCTGTTTAATTTTACGACCCGTCCGTCGTCGAGAAAGTATTAGCATTGGAAATTTAATCTTGTTCCGAGAAGTGTCACCAGTCGGCGACACCTGCTCGTCCCAAAGATAGGAGGTAGAAGTACGTGTCGTCGTCGTTGGGTGGGAAATGTAAAACAGGTTGCTGAATTTTAAGCAGATCATCATCCCGGAATGGATCTCTCCGCCGGATGTGTCACCTTGCTCAGGTGATAAGAAAAGTTTTTATTTTATTTTCCTGGCTGGGGTTTGGGGTTTTCTGGCAAATAAAAGTATTCTTTTATTATACATACAACTCTGAGGAAAATGTGGGGCGGTCTTGTGTAGTTTAAAAATTTGACAGAAAAGAGTAAATTGTATGAGTAGATTACAGTTTTCGTCAATTATTATTTTTCCTCAAAAAGAATTAACTTTAACAAAGTTTTATCCAGCTAGATATTGTAGGACCCGCGTATTCTCAAACCATGTGTTAGCAAAAAAAGCCGTGGTCGTGGTGTAGGGGTAAGCGTGGTTGCCTCTCACCCAGTCGGCTTGGGTTCGATCCCAGACGGTCCCGGTGGCATTTTTCGAGACGAGATTTGTCTGACCACGCCTTCCGTCGGACGGGGAAGTAAATGTTGGCCCTGGTCTAACCTAAAGGGTTAGGTCGATAGCTCAGTCCAGGTGTAGGAGTCGTCTCCCTGGGTCGTCCTCCCTCGGTGGAGTCGCTGGTAGGCAGTTGGACTCACAATCCAAAGGTCGTCAGTTTGAATCCCGGGGTGCATGGAAGCTAAGGCGTAAAAAGAGTTTTGCAAATGCTTCAACAATCAAGCCTTCGGACACTTAGTTTCGAGTAGGAATCTCGCAATCGAGAACGCCAAGGCAATGCTGTAGAGCAAATAATTTAATTTTGAGCAGGCAAACTGCCAAACTATCAAAAAGTTTGTTTGTTTGTTTGTGTGTCGCCCAATCTTACCTCCCAGATCCAATGTCACCCCTGATGACGGTACATACAATTTTATAGTCATTTTAACCTGCCTACGGTATTGGGGTCCTTTTCGGTCTTTTTGAAATTTAAATTTGCCATAACTTTTGTTATACACATGCTATAGCCTTGAAATTTTATAACATTAAATTTATAGTATAAATACACATTTCACAAAACAAACAAACCTTGGACGAACCCTAGGGGAGCGTCCATTTAAAAAGTTACTTTAAAGGTATTGGGGTCTTTTTCGACCCCAAACTTTAAAAAAGCGTCAAAAATCCAGTTTTTGACCGATTCCGGTTCTTTTGGTCACAAATTAGAGCTTAGAACGTCCCCTTTCCGAAACCGACCTGGAAAACCGGATTTGGTCACTGTGGCCACCGGGAATCGGCTACAACCGAAAAAGGACCTTTTTGAGACCCCAACTTTGACGACCTGTATCTCCGGCAAATTTCAACCAATCAGGATGCTCCGGGTTGCATTCGATAGGTATTTACCTGTACTTTGACCACAAATATTAATATCAGGGCCAGGTGACCTACCGGTTCCGGAAATCCGGAACATCCGAAAAGTTCATGGTTTACTGTTTTTCACATATATGTGATACCAGTACTCTCATGATAGTTGAAATTGATCCATAAAACTTACTAAAAACACATTACACGATTGTCAGAACCACTCTGGAGTGTTAGTGGCCACTTCCAGGTAACCTGGAACCGGTTCCCGGGTATCCGATAAACGGCCAACTTGACTTTGCACATCAAACTCCATGAAATTGAAAGATATGTCCATCTTTGGTAATGCCGTTGTTCACTAAGCCATCCTGGCCAATCTGGAACCGGTTACCGGTGGCCCCTTAGGGACATTTCTGGAATATGAGAGAAACCCTATCATCCGACGTATCAAACTTCATGGAATTGAAAGATATGTCAATTTACGGTCATGCCATTGTTCTCTGACCCATTCTGGCCAATCTGGAACCGGTTACCGGTGGCCCCTTAGGGACATTTCTGGAATATGAGAGAAACCCTATCATCCGACGTATCAAACTTCATGAAATTGAAAGATATGTCAATCTACGGTCATGCCGTTGTTCCCTGATCCATTCTGCCCATTCTGGAACTGGTTCCCGGTTCCCTTTGGGGCATTCCCGGAATATGAGAGAAACCCTATCATTCGACATATCAAACTTCATGAAATTGAAAGATATGTCAATTCACGGTCATGCTGTTGTTAGCTGACCTATCCTTGCCAATTTAGAACCGGTTACTGGTGGCCCCTTGGGGACACTTCCGGAATATGAGAGAAACCCTATCATCCGACGTATCAAACTTCATGAAATTGAAAGATATGTCTGATATTATTATTCATATAGAAACAGCATCTAATTCCAGCGTGCCTCTAATGTTGGCAGGTCAGAACATTGACATTCAATTAAAGCTAATTAAAAGCGTTTTCAACTGAAATCGAGTGATAAATAGCTCAATAAAAAGTGAGCAAGCCAGTTTCTATCAAAAGTTGTGCAAAATTAGTTGTTTAAATAGTGAAAATCAGCAAATTGGATGGAGTTAGAGCGTGTGCTTAACCTGCCAAACACGAGAATTTATACTTGACAAAATCCGAAGAATGAATGCCGAGCTATCCTCGTTTTTGACTTATTATATAATTTGCGTTGTTGGCTGTTTTCTCAAACAAAATCCCAACATTAATCCTTTTCCTCGAAATAAAACCAACTTTTCCGTCTCATTTTTTGTTAAAACCTCGTTGCAATCGCACCCAAATCAACTTTACCGCGCACAGATGAAAGACTCCATTATTTCCATCTTTGCGAGCTCACTGGAGCAAGCAAAATCCGTTCAAATTTCGCATCGAACAAAAAGAAGAGTCCAAGCCTCTTATAAGAGGATTTACCAGCTCCCCCGGTTCGTTTGAAACCACCGAATTTTGACACTTCTGGTGTGCGCGATGTTTTTTCTTGCTTTTTGCAGACGTCTCAGACGATGAAATTGCTCCCATATCGATTGCAAATCTTCCAGAGTTCATTTTCAACCGGTTTCAAGATGGGGGTTTGTAGGTGGTGATAGAATAAAGTAAAGTTCTTTTCTAGCGGGCTCAAGATAGTACATTTCTAGGTGGTAACAATTTTTAGAAAAATTACCATCTGTTGAACGAGCAGTACAGTTCGTGTGCACTTCAACGAAGGAGTTGACTGATTTCGACAGCAATTGAACCTGCCAATCTATCGCCTTGGCGATAAGCTCCTTCTTAAAAAAAAGTGCCACCTCCATTTTCATATCGGTAAAGATCAGGACCGGAAAAAGTAGCTTTTGTCACAAACTGTGGGGACCCCCGTCTGGATTATATCTCGGTCTCAAAAGACGACACTTTGGGAGGTTTGGGGTACACGGAAAGGAAACAGGTTGTAATGGTGTTTCTTCCTTCCTACTTTCACAGTCGAATTTTTGCCAGGACGACGACGACGACCAAGATCAAAATTGGCTCGGAGGCGTTTTTCTTCTTGTCACTGATGATGATGCCTGCAGGCACGGGCCCCTTCCCGGAACAGGTGCGTCGTCGTTGGCTTGTGGGTTGTAGGTAGGTCGTACAGCCAACAGGGGTAACGAGAGACGTGACTTGAGAGATTCCGAGCTAGAGATAGTTCAAGTTGTCACCGGTAGCCACTTTGGGTGATTGTCGCTAAAAAGTGGGGCGCGCTTTTTGTGGCACTTTTGCACGTAGTTTTGGACTGACCTTTGAAATTTGTGGTTTCTCTTTTTAAGGTTTTGAGTTCATTTGATTTTGATTTTTTTATCAAAGTTGCATTTTTGTTTGTCGAAGAGTCGTCTTTAGACAATGCTATTCTACACTTTGACCAATAACTTGTGTATGCAGCAGCTTATAGATGTATTGGTGAACACTGCAGATCGCTGTCAAGTTTACCCACGTGCAATTGCAATACTATTGAGCATTGAGTTTAAAGATTAGAATGACAATTTATGCAGCATTTATTTCCCGAGGGTGTAATTCAGAAAACTTATTATTGGAATAATGATGAACTCGTTTAAGATACTTTTCCGACTTTTCATTAATTCGATTACGAGTTTTTTTTTTGTTGTTGGCCTTCCACGGAATGCGTGGGTGCGTTCGCACCTAAAAAGAGTACAACACGGAGAAAAAAGAGTTCCCAAAATCGTGAACAAGCGTTCATGAAAATGGGAACCACGAACTAAGTGTTCAAATTTCATGGTACGTTTTTCATAATCGTACCATGGCATTTGAACACTTTGTTCGAGGTTCCCATTTTCATGAACGCTTGTTCACGATTTTGGGAACTCTTTTTTATCCGTGAACAGTCAAATCTAACGGTCAAACAAATATTAGAAAACGTCTACAGAGAGACGTTTTTCCGCGCGATATTTATTTTATTTTCTTCTACCATAGACGGTGTTTTTTTGCGCTGCGTTGGCGTAAAATTCATCATCATTTTGCTGTTCTGGCTTTTGTCATAGAATAAAATAAGCTTCAGCTGAAATGTAGAAGATCAAAAGATGCCAAAAAGAGGTTCTCTGGAATCAATGTTTTTTTTTTTTTTTTTGCAAAGGTTGCCAGTTTCTGTGCTCAGGTTGCGAGCAATTCTCTGAGATTTCGGTCATTCAATTTTTTCTGTATTTTTTAATCCGGCTGAAACTTTTCTGGTGTCTTCGGTATGCACAAAGAAGCCATTTTGCATTATTAGTTTGTCCATATAATTTTCCATACAAATTTGGCAGCTGTTCATACAAAAATAATATGTGAAATTACAAAAATCGTATCTTTTGAAGGAATTTTGATCAATCCTCGGCAAAGTTGTAGGTATGGATATGGACTACACTGAAAACAAATGATACACGGTAAAAATTTTTTTGGTGATTTTCAATTTCACTTTTTGTCACTTAATTTGATTTGCAAAAAACACTATTTTTATTTATTTTATTATTTTTTGATATGTTTTAGAGGACATCAAATGCCAACTTTTCAGAAATTTCCAGGATGGGCAAAAAATCTTTGACCGAGTTATGATTTTTTGAATCAATAAATTTTTTTTTCGAAAAATTGAAATATCGGTCGCAAAAATTGTTCAATTTTATTTTTCGATGTAAAATTGAATTTGCAATCAAAAAGTACTTCAGTGAAATTTTGATAAAGTGCATCGTTTTCATGTTATAGCCATTTTTATGCAACTTTTTTCAAAATAGTCGCAGTTATTTATTTTTTTCAAAAGTGCCCATGGATTGGAAAAATATTTTCCAATCTAATCACCATTTTCTAATGTCGACTTCTCAGCAACTAATGGTCCGATTCACAATATTACAATATGAAACATTCGTAAAATTTTCGATCTTTTCGAAAAATATTTTCAAAATTTTAAATCAAGATAACATTCAAAGGGCGTAATATTGAATGTTTGGACTTTTGAAATGTTAGTCTTGATTTAAAATTTTTGAAAATATTTTTTTCAAAAAGATCGGAAAATTTCATAAATGTTTCATATTATAACTTTGTAAATCGGACCATTAGTTGCTGAGATATCGACATTAGAAAATGGTGGGTTGTTTGGGTGAGACTTAGAAAACATCAATTTTGTTGTTTTTAAACCTTTGCTTGGCAATATCTCAGCAACTAAGGGTCGTATCAACAAATTCAATTTTACATCGAAAAATTAAAAATTTTTGCGATAAATATTTCGATTTTTTGAAAAAAATGTATTGATTAAAAAAATCATAACTCGGTCAAAGATTTTTTGCCCATCCTGGAAATTTCTGAAAAATGCAATTTGATGTCCACTAAAACATATCAAAAAATAAAAAAAAAATAAAAATAGTGTTTTTTTTTTTTGCAAATCAAGTTTTAGTAACAAAAGTGAAATTAGAAATCACCCAAAATTTTTTACTGCGTATATTTTTTTCAGTGTAGTCCATATCCATACCTACAACTTTGCCGAAGACTGCGTTGGCAAAATTCTTCAAAAGATACATTTTGTAATTTCACATATCATTTTATATGGACAGCTGCCAAATTTGTATGAAAATTATATGAACAAACTAATGATGCAAAATGGCTTATTTTGGCATACCGAAGGCACCAAAAAGTTTCTGCCGGATTAAAAATACAAAAATTAAAATTAAAGAGAACTGCTCACCTTTATGAAACAAAAATGCTGCAATGCAGTTGCAGAAATAGTTTAAAACATATTTTAAAGTTAAAATAACGCACACTTACATAACTCTTGTAAAAATCTTGTTTCACAATCGTTAGGTTGCCATACATTTTCGAGTTAGTATACACAGCAAAAAATCCGATAGTAAAATCGCATGCAAAAGCATGCACATAACCTTCGTCAAAAATACACTTATTTTACACACTGCATGTACAACGTTTGTAAACACAAAAAAGTTGCAACCGACGAGATTCAAACCCAACACCAACAGTGAGGGCTGGCGCCTTAGCCCGCTCGGCCATCAGACCGATAGAGAACGGAAAGGATAAACGCATGTATGAGGTTGACATTTCGGTCAAGTAGGTTCCCCATACCGATGGGCTACATATTTCAGGGTTGTCTAGGAATTGATAATGCGAGAAAACCAATTCCACCTAAAACCAGATTCTCAACACCTTGACAGACGACAAGGATAAGGGATTTGGAAGACGGGAATAAATGATGATTGACTTTTTTAAGAAGGTAGGGGAAAATCTCCTATTGATCGAATTCTTCTTGTGTTCTTTCGACTAATTTCTAATTTTTCTCACCTTTTATTGGATGAGTTCTATAAGTCGCCCAGGCTATTTCAAAGTGGTAATGTACAATTTACAATGATTTCAATTGCGCCTGCAAGTTATGCAAATCTATAATACTGAAATTCAAAACGGCGTCATTCCTGAACATCTCCTTTTTAAAGAAAAATACGCGATTCTCGCGTTCCTCCTCGTTAACTGAACAGTGTATCCATTCCACTTGTCTGTCTAGTATCTGTGTCCTACCAGTCGAACACATACACCCAAGTACTGCAGACATCCTTTTACTTCTCAAGTGGTCGTCTCGACGATATGCGTCGTCCTTTTCTTCCTTTTTTTTTAATTAAACACGCATTCGAGAGTGTCATTCGCGCCTGAAACATGAGTTGTGCAACGCTGGTTTATTGCAAAGTGGTGTAAATGCCATGTTATTAATTTTGGAAGTTTTAAATTTGAATTTGATAAACCTTACATTAATTTTCCCAAACTTGCTGAAAATTTGGGTTCTCAAGTGACTTGTTTTATTCTACAATGCCAATGATTTTAAAAGTTTCTTTTTCTGGAGTCTACTTTGGCTGTGTTTTTTTACTAGCATTTCCTGTATATCATGTGAAAATAAGTAGGTTTTTTTTACAATTTAAATGAAAATGGTGTCATTCTATAGCAGAAAATGCCAAAACAAGCAAAAAATGAAAATGTGACTGTAAAGACATGAAAAGATTAGATTGGCAAAATGTAATGATAGGAGGTGGTAGAGTTAGCCAAATACTATCTGAAACAAACATAAACGAAACCTTATAATTGCAAGTTAAAATACAAAATATAAAACAAGAACAATTTAAAACAAAAGAAGTAAAGTTTTTTGTAGAACAAAAGTTGCTCAGAGAAAAAAAAATCCGAAAAAAAATGGGCAGAAGAGGGTTAATTTTTTTAATTTATGACGTTTGTGTCACTTTGACAATGCAGTCAAATTGAGGGGGGCGCCACCTGCATTACGTCCTGGTTTGGTAAATTTTCAGAAAATTACTGCCGACGAAGGAGCCTCTCCTTGTTGGCATTGGCAAAAAAGACAAAAAGAGTTGGTTGTGCGGGAAATGTGATATGCATCGAGTGTTGTGCAAACAAATTATGTGACGTCTCTGGTCGGGGACGAGACTCGTCGTCGTCATCGTCGTTGCGTTGTCGTTTCCGCTAGGTTAATCCAGAGACTGGCGAGGGATTGGTCACGGAGTCGGTTTTGTTTCATTACGGAGTGCTAGGTTGAGTTGGGTTTTGCAGGAAGGCGAGACGGCCGATTAAATGATTTTCCTTTCAAAGTTGCTATAGGTACCTGAGATCCATTCATTAAAAAAAATATTAAGTTTTTTTCAATAAGCTCATTTCAATTTTTCAATTTTTCCACACTTCGTCTCAACCCTTATTGAATCGTGACCGTATAGATCTTCATTCTCACACCTCCAGAAATAAAACTATACAAAAAATCCAAAGCACTCTTTCAATCATCCAGATCACGAAACCAGTCAATCAAAGTGGTGTGGTGTCTGCCGCCTTTTCGTTCCGTTCCGCGAGAGTCTCGAGGTCCGAACTCAACTTCAACCTCGCACCAAATTTGAAGGGGCGATGCATGCTTGTTGCTGCAGCAGCAAATGCAACAAAATAACGCCCCAAATCTAGTCCTGGTGGTGTAGAACCGACGGACGACCTGGCCAACCCCCACGCGGAAACAAATGGAGCGTTGTGAAATCAAACTGTGCAAAGAGCTGCTGTTTTTTTTTTTTTTTTTTGCTCTCGACTATGGTGATCCCGCAGACTGGAAGTAATAAATCAGAAGGGAATTCGGTGAGAGAGAAAGAACAAGAAAAAATATCCCACACAAAATCACAGAACATAAAAGATATCACAACAAAAATAAAACATCCAGCCGTACAATAAAAATATGTTCTCTCCGGTCTCATAAACATACACAACTCGGTAGGAATTATTGCTCGCAAGGATTCCCCCGGGGAAAAGTGTGGGCGATGTACGGCATGCGAATATTGCAGAAAAAATTATATGGGAAAAAACTAGTTGAAAATTGCAAAAAAAAAGAATACGGATAAAAACATATTTCCAGCGTTGCAACAGCAACGTGTCAAGTTCGCCCATTTGTTGTTCATGTTTCATGTTTTGTTTTAGGAGAGTGTGGCATGTTTTCGTAATTGTTTCGTTGTGAAAATACTTTTTCTCCTGTGATTTTGAATGACAAAACTGCCTACTTTTCATCGTCAAACATAAAAAAAAATCAAACCATCCACATTAACGACCCCCGGGTCTTTTGTGGTCTCTATTGCAAGTTTCTGCTCGAACCTAGGAGTCCGAAGGCTTGAATGGGGAGAGCACCCAAACCTCTTTTACTCCAAGGAACCTTCCACCCCAGTGTTTGAACTGACGACCTTTGGATTGCGAGTCCAACCGCCGCCAGCGATTCCACCGGAGTAGGCTTGGTTTGGTGTGTTGTTTGTACTTATGGCATGGAGACGACTCCTACACCTAAACGGCCTAACAACCAAGGCCGGGACCGACGTTTTACTTCCTCATCCGATGGAAGGTTGCAGCAGATGGGAATCATCCGCTTACAAAGCGGACAGCGTAACCATTCGGCCACGCACTGCCTCATCGTCAAACATAACAGTACTGAAAAGTACCATTTTCTATTCCACGTACTTTTCAGCACTGAAATATGCGCTGGAACTTTAACTTTTTATTGTGTTAATTTGGATGGTTTATTGACCAAACACTTGGACATTAGACATAAAATTCATGAAAATGTTTGCTCTAAATAAAAAAAATGACTTCCTATGGATTGTTGCAGATTCAAAAAGTACATATTATTTCCCATAAAGTTACATGTTCCAATAACATTGTTACAGTTAAGTAAACCACCTTGCTGAGGAAAGGCTATAAAATAACTTGAAAAATGAACTTATTAATTTGAACTCGTAGACCCACCTTCACGTATACATATCGACTCAGAATCATGTTCTGAACAAATGTCTGTGTGGGTGTGTGTAGGTGGGTGGACAAAAAAATTGTCACTCGATTATCTCCGGACTGGATGAACGGATTTTGACCGTATTAGTCTCATTCGATCCGTCTTGGGGAAGATTGTAAAAAGGGTGGTTTTTGCAAGAAAACCTATCATGTTATACATTTTCAGAAAGCAGAGTCCAAAACATTGAAGATCTGACAACCCTATCAAAAGTGATTAGCACTTAAGTGTTCACTTCAAAAAGTGTATATTTGGAGACCGGATCTCAGATATTTTAATAAAAATGATGTCCGGGCCTATCACTTGACCTGTCGTTAGTTAGATAATCAAAAGACCGTTCAAATGAGCCAAAAACATCGAAGATCTGACAACCCTATCAAAAGGTATTAGCACTTAAGTGTTATTTATACACTTTTTGGAGGCCGGATCTCAGATATTTTGATGAAAATGATGTCCGGGTTCCTGATGCGACACGTCATTAGTTAGATAATTGAATTACCTTTCAAATGAGCCTTAAACATCGGGGATCTGACAACCCTACCAAAAGTTATTAGCACTTAAGTGTTATTTATACACTTTATGGAGGCCGGATTTCAGATATTGTGATAGAAATATTGCCTGAATCATCCATGCGAACTATCGTTGGATAGGTTTTTTATCAGACCTTGACGATGAGCCAGAAATATTAAAGGTCTGTGAACCCTATCAAAAGAAATGAGTAATAAAGTTGATTTGTTAAACATGTTGCTATTTTTACTGTATGTATTGACTTTATGAATATGAGGAAGGCACCAACCACCTAAAGGTGGATTAAGTCACGTTTTTTTATAAAAAATACGTTTTTCCGGAATTTTGAGCACTCCATCAATTTGGCCGTCCAATTTTACACAAACATGACACCCAAATTTCTATCATTTTATGGTTTCGAGCAACAAAACACTGAAAAACGTGTCTCAATGAAAATCCAGAAAAATGAAAGGGGCCGTACCACCCTTCCGTCACGAAATATCGAAAATTAAACCTCGGATTCGTGATTGGGGACAGGGCCAAAGTTTCACGGAAATCGAAATGGGGTCGGGGCAACTGCTGTGCAATTTTGCGGAGAATGACCCATTACAGAAAAGATCTTCGATTAGTCCTAACTTTTCGATAATGACGATTGATCCAACATAACCTCTTGAGCTTTTTCTTACGTTCTTGAAAAAAAATATTTTACGTATTTTAAAAATCACGATTAAAATTCTAATTTTCATAACAATCAATGGTCACATCATTATGTTAAATAAACTATGTCCTATAAAAACAGATTTTTAAAATTTGTTTTACAATGTCCAAGAACACTTGGACGAAGTTGTAGAGCAGACAAAATCAAAAATTTTGATATATAGACATAAGGGGTTTGCTTATAAACATCACGAGTTATCGCGATTTTACGAAAAAAAAGTTTTGAAAAAGTTACTTTTTGCGTTTCTTTTTGTTTCGTCGTCCGCGTCTGTCGCGAGTGACGATGAACGGCCATGATCGACGACGACCAACTTTTTCAAAACTTTTTTTCGTAAAATCGCGACAACTCGTGATGTTTATAAGCAAACCCCTTATGTCTGTATATCAAAAATTTTGTAATTGTCTGCTCTACAACTTCGTAGAACATTGTTACACTCTTAAAAATAACCCTGCAAAGTTAGAAAAAATACGATATTTTAAAATGAAAAATTTTGTTCTAAATGAAAAAATGACCCTTATGGGTCAATGTAGATTCGAAAAGTACATTAAATTTCCCATAAAATGACATGTTCCAAAAAATTTTACAGTCAAGTAACGAAAAATGGGAGAATTTTTAGAACTTTTTTAGTGTTTTTTTCGATGAAAAATACGTTTTTTCGGAATTCTGAGTACGCCATCAAATCGGGCGTCTAATTTTACATAGAAGTCCCTTTGACACCAAATGTCTATCTCATCACCGTTTCAGGCTGCAAATTATTGAAAAACACCTCTTTTTTCGCATGTTCAAAAATGGAAGGGGTCGTACCGCCCCTCCGTCACGAGATATCAAAAAACGGACCTCGGATTCGTGATCAGGGACAAAAGTTACCCCTTAGGACAAACTTTCACGCAAATCGAAGAGGGGTCGGGGCAACTTTTCCCGATTTCGTGTGAGTTGGTAGAGAATTACCCATCACTATTTTTTTAACGCTAACATGGCCAAATAAAAACGTTAGGAAATTGTCGGAGGTCACCCCCATTTAAAATGATATCAATTTCCAAAAAAATGTATTGTGAAACGTTTATTTCTCCATTTAAACAAAAAATTAAAAAAAATGATGTTTATTGTGCAATTATTTGACATCAGCAAAGCTGCATGAAGCAACTTTTAAAATAGAGCTTTAAATAAAAAGATATTATTACGTTTAGATTATCAAAATCATTGATTTTAGGCTCTACGGAACGGTTTAGAGTCATACTGACCGTGGTAGAGAAGTATTCAAAGTACCTCAAGAAGGATTTTTTATAAAATTTTGAAAAGTTTGAAAAGTTAGTCAATTATTGTTAAGAAAATGTTGATGAAACTCATTATTTTAAACTTCTCAAAGTGTCATGATTTTCTCAATGAACATGATTTTTAATCGGAAAACGGAATGCATTTTTGGATTCTTTGGACAATTTTCCACTATTAATTTGTGTTTTTGAAACACAATAAAAAAATCTCAAAATTTATAGGCAACTTCAGTTGAACACATTTCATGTAAAATGAGAAAACTTGAGATTCGTGCTTCTAATTCAGTATAAAATGTAACATAAATGTATAATTTTATAAACAAAACTAGTTTTAACAAATTTCAGGCAAAATTCCAATTTTTTAACAATTTTACCTAAAATTTATAAGTATTTTGTTAAAAAGCATATAAACTTAGTTAACTAAATATAAACACTGATTTTTTTTCTTAAAAACTATACCAGCTACTTTAGTGATGGTACAATTAACGTATAAATAAAGTTTGAACATCTTAACAAGAAAAACTATGACTATCAAAGTCACCCCGGAATCTAAACTAAGAATTTTTAACGTAACTATTTTTCTAAACACTATTGAAAAAACTTTTTTCCAAAATAGTGCTCGGACTTTGTGTTGCCTACCCCAGTACATGTGTTAAAAATAATAATCTTGAGAAAAACCTTACATGTTGAAAAATATTCCAAAAACAAATTGAAAGGTTGTGTAGCTCATAATTTTTGAATATACATGTTTTACCCTTTTTTTAATTCAAAATAGTTAATAAATTTTGAAATGCTTCACAGAAAAAAAAATCATGGTAATTTTACATCTGGGAAAAAAGGTGTAATTTTACTTCTGGAAATGTGTCATTTTACCACTTTTCTGGTGTAATGTAACTTTTTCAGTCTAAATTGAGGTAAAATTACATCATAAAAGAGGTAATATTCAACCTTCCAAAATTACAGCTTTCAAATTTACATTATTTTTTCGGTGTTGTTTTAAGTTTTTCATGATAATCTGGTTGCTGTTCCATTCGGAAACTGATGTTGAATATCCAACATCCATTTGAAAAGAAAACTAGAAAGCTATTGTTTCTGGCTTGTTTTTGTTGAACGGAGTTGTTTATTTTGAGAAAAAATAGTGTACGATGGTACAGAATCGAAAACAGTCACCCACACACATTCAACATACGATTCTAAATGAAACAAATAAAAACCAAACAATAGACACGCAACAAAAACAAGTGGTTCAAGTGCACTGGCGTGTTTGTGGCTGATGTGTTTGAGGAAAGTGTTGGTGTGGCATCATTTTTTTGCCATTCTTTGCTGACCGGTATCGAGTTTCGAACGAGCGCCCGCCATATTTTATATACAGTCTCCATAATTGGATTTCCATGTATCCCTTCTTGCCCCTAACCGGACTGGACGACAGGAGTTTTTTTTATTTTTTGTAGAAGGTTGCTTTCAGACAACTTCATAAGGTAAACCGCGAGCCATTTGTTGTTGTTGTTTCTCAATTTATGATGACAGCGAAGGGAATAACCGTCAACTGGCACCGGCAAACGATGATCCTTTTTCTAGGTTATGTTCTGTTTGTCCAAGCAGGTTTTGTTTTCTTACCTTCTCCGGTTACTGAAATCCCTCAGGAGTGGTCACCAGAAGGTTATAACTTTATGACTTCATTACGAAATGTGGAGAGGCTCGGCTTTTGCAAATGTGTGAAGTACTATGCGTCTCCATATCCATAATATACACATATTATTATAATCAAATCCTAATTGAATCTCTTTTTTCTTTCCATTTCCAGGTACGTTCCCGCGGTAGATCTTCATTTCCAAACTGAGTGAGTTATTCATGAACAGTCCTAAAGTTGTGTGCAGCAATCCGACTGAAGTTGTAACCGTCCGGGGGGAGGGTTGATGAAATTTTAATTCGTCCGCTAGATGGAATTGCCTGCCCTGCCCTGCTACATTGCATACCTTCGGGCGCAGTAAAAACTACCTGCCGGCAGTAAAATTCCACCCGGAAGAGTCCGCATCGTTGTTTGCTTATTTTTTTCCCCTCCCTCTCTCTCTCTCTCTCTCAATCTGCAGAGCTTAGTCCAGCCAATCAAACGAAGCAAGGGATTGCAATTTTCAAACTTTAATGGAAATTGATTTTTTGTTTTTGCAAACCCTACCCGGTTGGTCGAGGAGGGGATGCTGTCGCGTAAATTGCAGTAAATGGGAAGTCTATGTTTAGGCGGATTTATGTCAGGGGAGGCGCGGCCATGGAACGACGTGGCCGTCGTGTAAAGCCAATTAAAAATCCATTCGTCAAACCGGATAGGCCCTTACGGCTGCAAGCGCCGGGTTTGGGATGGGCTGGGAATACGCGCCCACAACAGGTCCAACGTCGATGGAGAATGGGCTGGTTCAAAATAGCAGCTCGGAGAATTTTGATAATTATCAGAGTACTTGAAGTCAATATTGGTTGAGATCAAAAAATGATTCAACATTTATATATGATTTAGTTGTTGACCAAAGTGGTCTGAATATCAGTAACCCAAGACGGCTACCGAAAATATAGAATAATTATTTGATAATACTAGTTTTACAACAATTTTTGTATTCAACACCGTCTTTCTGCAATTGAATTTCGCATTTTTTTTTATTTCATTTTTTCATGAAGCCAAATGCATTAATAGTTTTCTTAAAAGGCTACTGGACTGCCCCTGTTCGCATAATTGTCCCTTATGCATTTTCATCACTTTTGAGTTATGCAGTTTGGCTCAAATTCGTGTGTTCTTTCAGAAAATCCAAAATTATTCAGTACTTTGTTCATTACACATTACACAGAAATAGTGATAAATTACACTTTTTTTCTAACATAAATGATGTATCCATTCCCATATATTATATTTATTACCATGATTTTTTTTTTACTATGTGTACAACTTGATCAGAAAACCAGATTTTTGAATTATTTTTAAAAGCCTTTTTGTATGGACAACTCTGGAGTTTTTTTTTTTTTTGAAAAGGTCCAATATACCAATTTTCCAGTTTTTGCTTTTTGGGTGTTTTTGAAACCGCCTTGAGTCAGGGGTATTAAAAAACACCCAAAAAGCAAAAACTGAAAATTTGGTTTATTGGACCTTTTTAAAAAAAAACTCCAGAACTGAAAACATTTTATTAAGGCTTGTACGGACTAACTAACGTCATGATTCGAATTCCCGGACGCGGACACCTCATCTTGTTTTATCAATTATTTGGGTATAAGTTCGCATTATAAATGTCAAAAATGGGTTATTTGATGAATTCTTACATCAACTTTTATTTAAAGTTTGTTTGAACGCTGTAGTTAATGCCAAAACAATGAAATAAAATAAAATTATAAGATTTCCAAAAATGCGAAACATTCACGTGAAATATTTCATATGCGTCCGAAGCACCGGGAAGGAAAAGCAGAAATTTATGGTTTTGATTTTCTTAAATTCAAGCAAATTTTTTTATAAAATATCGATTGTTTTGATGTTAACAGCTTATTTGAGACCTAAAGAATGCCATTCACTAACATTTCAGTCCAAGTTTGTGCGATTCATTAGCAAAATCGAGTGTCCGGAATTCGAAGCAAAAGTGTCCGGATTTCGAATCAGCTTTTACTAGTGTCCGGGATTCGAAGCATTACAAGTAATTTTAATTTTGAAATTTTAATGAAAAATTGTTAGAAAAGACATATTTTGCATGTATTCTCTTAAAACTGACTGTTAATACTACATCGGATCCTGATGATATTTCTTCATTTCCAACTTATTAACGTAATGATTCGAAATCCGGACACTTAGTACCATATTATTTTTGTTATAGCTGGCCTAAAATCATGTAATAAGTTGGAAATGTAGAAATATCATCAGGACTTAGTATAAATAGTCAGTTTTAAGAGAATGAATGCAAAATATGTCTTTTCAAAAAATTCTTCATCAGAATTTTAAAATTAAAATGACTTGTTGTGCTTCGAATCCCGGACACTGTTAAAAGATGATTCGAAATCCGGACACTTTTGCTTCGAATTCCGGTCACTCGATTTTGCTGATGAATCGCTCAAATTTGAACTGAAATGTTAGTGAATGGCATTCTTTAGGTCTCAAATAAGCTGTTGACATCAAAAAAATCGATAGTGTATATAAAAATTTGCTAGAATTTAAGGAAATCAAATAAATAAATTTCTGCTTTGCCTTCCCGGTGCTTCGGACGCCTATGAAATAGTTCCGTTGAAATGTTTCGCATTTTTGGAAAACTTATAATTTTATTTTATTTTATTGTTTTGGCACTACAGCGTTTTCTAACTACAGCGTTCAAACAAACTTTAAATGAAGGTTGATGTTAGAATTCATCAAATAAGACAGTTTTTACATTCATAATGCGAACTTATATCCAAATAATTGATAAAACAAGTTGAAGTGTCCGGGTTTTGAAGCGTCCGGGAATTCGAATCATGACGTTACATGATTTTTTGTCAGCTATAACAAAAATGATGTGCTACTAAGTGTCCGGATTTCGAATCATGACGTTAATTATGCAAAGATTTAATTTGAAAAAGATTTGCCAATTGGGAGCACTACAACAATTGCTACGTCATTTGCGGATGGCGCCTAACAGTTTTTACAAAAAAATTTTCAAAGTTGGCCCAGCCTAACGATGCTCGAAACTGCCTGGATGTAGGCAATCAACGAACCCAACCCACTGTTGGCCTCGCAGAGATGTAAAAGCGAACCTCACCACCAGATGGCAGTATTTTTAGGTGCGTGTGTGTGTGTGTCGACGAAGCCAGAAGCTGTGCAGCCCGATTGGAATGAATAAAGCTTTTGCTATGTGTGGCGTCACCATGTGTGCTATAAAGTGGTCCCAAAGTTTTGAAGGCCCACAACACCGGATTGCCTGCTTGCCGGGGTAATAACCGTTAAAAGTTGGTCGTTGATGAAATTTGCGCTCCGGCATCGTTTTATGCGGAATTAGAGACGGCACTGCTGCCGGGGAAAGTGTCCTCCTGGGACGCCGGTTTGTCATCGGCGATTGAAGGAAAAGGCAGCTCCAAAGCTCCAAATGAGTGTGGCGTGGGTGTGTCATGGCCAAGTGTTGGGGTCTACATTGAGGCGCACACAAGTTTTTGTTTATTTTCATGACACTTTTTGTTGCACTTGTTGTAATATCTACACAAAACCACCCTTCAGATGAGAGAATGGTTAATATCACACCCTGGTGACCTCATTCAAGGAGCCTTACTCCTCACATAAGAAGATGATGGATTATGTGAAGGGACAACGGCACATCTCAGGCAACATGCCGACACAACGGGACCTAAAAATAGACATGGGAACACACCTTTCTTTCAGCTTCTAATATGCAAAGTGCTCATCTTTTGTTACTGGCTCAACCATGAAGGTTGATGAAAGTGTACACTTTCACTTTAAAAATGTTGAGTTTAGAAAAGTTACAATTTCTCCCTGAAATAAACATCATCATCATCAAGTGATCTCGAAAGATGTCTTTCCGGTCCGTTGAGTCCGACTGGAAGCAGCTGTTACCATCCCCGGCAGTCGACCTATCTGCCACAATCCAGGCTGACGAGGAAAATGTGGTGAATGTGGATTCGGTAAGATAAGACCACTTTTTCATGACCTTCTTACTCCGGTTGGGTTGGTATCAGAGGCACCAGAAGCGGACCGCTTTTTTTCTTCTTGCGGTACGAAAACATGAAAAAGAAAAGCACGGTGGGTAGGGTGGCGAGAGAGAGAATGGAAATGAGCCATTCCGATTATGGTCAACTTTGAATGTTCGGATTCCTCGGTAAAAGTTGGGGCAGTAAAACGGAGCGTCCCTTAATCACAGGAGAACTCTTGAGATATTTTGGTAAACTGGTACACAATTGTTGATTTCAGAAAAATATGTATTTTTTAAGCTTTATTTTTTTATATTTTGATTTTTTCTAGAAGCTTACTTTTTCATAAACAAAGCTTATATATAGAGCTAGTGATTTTTCGTGATTCCGCGGAAGCCGCGTAATCCGTGAAACTCGTCCCTGGCCGTGAAATTTTGGAAATACCGTAAAATGCCGCGAAATTTGAAATATTCAATTGATAAATCGCTGCTCAGTGCAATTCAGCTTTATTTTTTAATTAAATCATTTTAAAAGATCTTTCAAAAGCATTTTAAAAGCAGTTTACTGCCCCTGATCGCATAAATGTCCCATATGCATTTTCATCGATTTCGAGTTTTTGATGCAGTTTGGTTCAAAATCGTGTGCTCTTTCCAAAGAGCCTATAACATCCAGTACTTTGTTCTAGAAATCAGGAGGAAATCCAGTTTTTTTGCAAAAACTTAACACGTAGCCAAACTTTAAATGCGTTTTTCTCAGCTTGCTGTTTTTGCATATGGGACATTTATGCGAACATGGGCAGTTTACAAATAAATAAGTATTTCATATCAGATCTACAATTATTTGCTGAAGATTTTTTTTCATAAATATTTGTTGAAAATATTGTTCATTAGAATATTCAACAAAATGCAGATGGTTTCTTTATTCCACAAAATTCCAAATAGATTTTAAAAGAACATTAATGAACATTTCTTTGAAAGAAAAGGCAGATCTATTTGATTTTTAAATTTTTGTAAAATTTATTTTAATTAATCAAAGATATTAAACAACGATGAACAAATTGCATTTAATTATTTTGAAAAAAAAAAAAAAAAATGTGTTTTAATTCAATTGATTAGTAAAATAATACATATTGATATCATGTTTGTTAACCATTTTGCAATGCATTATATTTTTTCTTGAATTATCAATTAATGCTTTTTATGAAGTTTTACCTGAATTTTAATAAAATATTAAAATTTCCCTATTGCTGAAATTAAGAAAAGCAAAAATTATTGCATTTCTTTTAATGATTCTAGGTTTGATGAATTAGAGGACGTGCTAATTTTATAAAATCTCAATAAAATTAAAACAGCTGAATCATAAATTCTTGAACTTTTTTTTATTAGGTCCATTAAACAAATGTTTGAGTGTATCCCTTTCACACCTAATGTAAATGTTTATTAGTATAAGCGGGATACACTCAATGTTTACATTTGTTTGTATGACCTAATACAGAAAGTCTAGCATTCAATTGACGGAAATTCTTCAAAATTTCCCAAGATAAATCCAATACTCCTTTTTCAAATAAATAATTTGTGTCAGGGGGTTTTAGTTTGTATCGAGCAATTCCAGCTCATATCAGGATTTTTTCTGGTACTTTTGTACTCGACCCTCTCTGATTTCACTGAAACTTTGTAGACATGTTATCCTAGGCCTATATAAGCCATTTTTGTGTATATGGAGCCAATTGCACTCGAAAATTACATTTGAAAAGAGCGTAAATTTTTTAGATATTTTTGTATTCTGTAATTTAAAAATGACTGTATCTCGAAGCCGTTGCATCGTACCAAAAAGTGGTCAAAGACAAACTTGTAGGAAATTGGAAGGGCTTTCTGAAAAAAATACACTGAAAGAAAAATACACGCCACTTCTATGGGATTTTTCAATTTTTATGTTTAAAAATTAAATTTTAAGGTGAAGCTACGTTTTTTTTCGTTCAAAATTTTTGAGGAAATAGCCTAAAATGTTACCAAAAGACTGACGAAAAATGCAGGATGGTATGTCTCTTCTAAAAAAAATACAAAAATCATTTACTAAAACTGTTTTTTTGCAAAGAGGTCCTTTGGTGGTTTTTGGCAATTTCTATATGACAGACTTGGTTTTTCAGTCTCGTAAATATTTTTACCGGAAAGCTCGTCCAGTTTCTCATAAGTTTGCCTTTGACAGCTTTTTGATTTATATCGTTTTTATATTTACGTAAGCAAATTTACTGTCCTGGTTTCTACCACACTGAAAAAAATATTCTATTTTCAGTTATTAGGAATGCAATTAAGCTTATATCTGTAAGCCCTAACATCTAATTAAAATGCTGTGAAAGGCAAACTTATGGGAAATTGGACGTGCTTTCCGGTAAAAATATTTACGAGACTGAAAAACCAAGTCTGTCATATAGAAATTGCCAAAAACCACCTAAAAACCCGTTTTTTCAACATTTTTATTTTTAAAACCGCTGTATCTTCCCAAGGATTGGACATAGGACAATGGTCAATATGGAGACTTTTATGTAAAATTGTCTGGAAAATCGATCCCCACCACTGGTTTTAAAAAAATTTGGACGTTTAGACTACTTTCTAAAAAAACAGTTTTAGTAAATGATTTTTGTATTTTTTTAGAAGAGACATACCATCCTGCATTTTTCGTCAGTCTTTTGGTAATATTTCAGGCTATTTCTTAAAAAAATTTGAACGAAAAAAAATCGTGACATCACCTTTAAATTTAAGTTTAAGACTTAAAAATCAAAAAATCTCATGGATGTGGCGTGTATTGTTGTTTTTTTTTTTCAGAAAGCCCGTCCAATTTCCTGCAAGTTTGTCTTAGACCACTTTTTGATACGATGTAACAGCTTCGAGATACAGTTATTGTTAAATTGCAAAATACAAAAATATTTAAATAACTTACGCCCTTTTCAAATGTTATTTTCGAGTACTATTGGCTTCATATACACAAAAATGGCTTATATAGGCCCAGGATAACATGTCTACAAAGTTTCATTGAAATCGGAGAGGGTCGGGTACAAAAGTACCAGAAAATTCCTGATTTGAGCTGGAATTGCTCTATATAGAACTATTGCTAACTTTTAAGACACTTTTCTGTTAATAACTTTGCTAAAAGTATACATTTTAACGTTTATTTTGAGCAGTTTTTAGAGTACCGTGAAATTGCCGTGAAATTTCAATGTTTTGTAATTGGCATGCCGCGTAATTTTGATTTATTTGCCGTGAAAAATCACTAGCCCTACTTATATAGAAGGGTCGGAAAAATGGTTCAAATTGCATGATAAATTGAAATTGTTTTGTGGACAACAGTTTGTTGTTGTAATCTCAAAGAATAAAATCTCAAAGATTTATTTAATGAAACTCATATTTGCTTCAAGAACCATCACACCCTGCACTTGAACGCAATCAAAATTTGACCTTTTATCTTCTGTGATTGACACCGCATCAAGGTTAAAAGCTGCTTTCGTCGGAACTTCCCAGCCCTCCCAACCCATTCTCATCAGCAGCAGTGGGTGATTTAATTAATTTCCAAACGAGTTGCTTCCGAGTAAAGTGTTGCCAGGTGACCGAACACCACCACCGGTAGAGTGTGGGCGATAATAAGCCTTTTTAATTACTCGGTTTTCCGCGCGCGCTGCGGGAATATCTGCGGAAAACACGCGGTGGGGCCGACCGTGCCCAGGTGTTGATCTGGACGCAATTTGTTTGTGGGTGCACAAAACTGAATAACTCCTGATGGGGCTGTTTGTTTTTCGGTGGCAAACAACCTGCGGGATGTTGTTTGTTTGCATAACATTGAAACTCAATTATCGCTGATTGGGGCTGTCAGTATTTCATTGAACGATTTTTTTTTGCCAGGTTTCCTTTGGTAAATTACATTTAATGCAAATAATTTTCAATTGAGATTGATTTTTTATTTGGGATCATTCCAATTACGCTAATTTGTTGACTGCGTCATAACCTTTTCCTTTCATAAAATAAAACAATCGCACTTGAAACAGACTGATTTTATATGGTGAAATGAGCGAACGAACAGCTCACAAATCATCAGCTGGTTTATTATTTTTTTGGCATCGCCTGATTTTTAAAAGGTTAGTCACTTTAAAAATACTTCCACAGGAAAGTAAAGAATATCAAATTATCATTATGACCTTGCTACATTGGATAACAAAATTTCTGTCAAGATGTACAAAAACACTCAACAATTCTAGCCAGACAATGTAATTGGGCCAATGTCGAAGTGTAAACAATGCGGCTATCCTGCACCCACAAGGGAAAAAAATAAATCAAAAACTGTCATAGTTGATTGCTACAAACATTGTTACCTTTTATAACCAATTTTGCAGCAAGCTCGCATATCAATTTTGCCCGTCTGTAAACATGTCAGCGAACTGCAGACCTCGTTCTTATGTAAACATCAACTGACGTGAGCAGGATAGACTCTTTGTTTACACTCCGACATTGGCCCGTTTTCATTGTGATGTTTGAATTTTGGTCGGATTTTTAATTTTAACTGCACGGAAAGGAGTTCCATCTTAAATTTAACAATTCAAATTAGCTGGCTTCAAATTGGTGGAACAGTGATTTTTTTGGTTAAATTAGCTAAAATTACAGGTAAATTTACCAACTTGGGATTGGTGAAACAGCTAACCCTGATTGCTGATTTGCTATCCAAAACTGACAGCCCAATTCAAAATGACAGGAGAGATTTTACCAAAAATAATGGTGTTTCAGCACAATTTTGCCTACTTTTTACCGAAAAACTAGCTGGAACCGGCAGCATGGATTTTTTGACAGATCATCAGTTTGAGACCAACACAAAGCAAGAGAACGTCTCGTAATCGTTTGATCCTGTTTAAGCCGCTCAGTTCACGGAGTTTTGTGACGATTCTGCGTTTGAAAGTCAAAAGTGCAAGTGCAAAAGGTGGAGATGGTGCGTGAGTGAATGGATTGAAAGCCAGGAAGACTTTCTGCGGGCTGAGATCTTCAGTTGGTTAGGTGAGAAGTTTTTTTTTTGTGTTGAGGGAAAGAGGTTAGAAGTTGAGCCTCTAATTTTTGTTTGGACGATTGGTGGCATCCTTTTGTCGTGAACCCTTTGGCGGGGGAGGTGGAGGCTGGCGTTTGTCCACACTCCACTTTTTTGTATGGACATCTGTCTACGTGGGGGGAGGCTGCGGGTACAGAGTGTCTAGATATAGACTGGCCAATGTTTGACAGATCCGTACGAGCAGGGCACTTTATGCCTTTGAAGCACATAAAAAAGAGTTAAATAATGTTAAATTACTTTAAATTAAGTGAAAGTTAATTTGAATAACATTTGGTTGAATTTAGAAAAAGTAGAATTCAGTTAAATTGATTAAATTTTGTTAAAATCAGTAAAATTTAGATAAATGTAATTAAATTTAGTTAAATCATGATTAATTAAAAATCAAGTTTAATTAAGTAAAGTTAAGTTCAGTATAATTAAACTGAACATAGTAAAAAAGAAATTAATTAAGTCAAGTGTGGTTATATCTAGAAATTTTTGTTAAATTTAATTAAACTAAGATACATTTTTTGAAATTTCGTTACATTTGGTAGAATTTAGTTCAATTGTTGTTAAAAGTTGTTTGGTAAAATTAAGTTAAATTAAGTTAAATTAAGTTGAATTATGTTAAATTAAGTTAAATTCAGTTAAATTCAGTTAAATTAAGTAAAATTAAGTTAAATTAAGTTAAATTCATTTGAATTCAGTTAAATTCAGTTAAATTGAGTTAAATTAAGTTAAATTAAGTTAAATTAAGTTAAATTCAGTTGAATTCAGTTAAATTCAGCTAAATTCAAATAAATTCAGTTAAATTAAGTTAAATTAAGTAAAATTAAATAAAATTAAGTTAAATTAGTTAAATTAAGTCAAATTAAGTTAAATTAAGTTAAATTAAGTTAAATTAAGTTGAATTAAGTTAAATTAAGTTAAATTCAGTTGAATTCAGTTAAATTCAGTTAAATTAAGTAAAATTTAGTTAAATTAAGTAAAATTAAGTAAAATTAAGTTAAATTCAGTTGAATTCAGTTAAATTCAGTTAAATTGAGTTAAATTAAGTTAAATTAAGTTTAATTCAGATAAATTCAGTTTAATTCAAATAAATTCAGTTAAATTAAGTTAAATTAAGTAAAATTAAGTTAAAATAAATGAAATAAAGTCAAATTAAGTTATATTAAATTAAATTAAGTTAAATAAAGTTAAATTAAGTTAAATTAAGTTAAATTAAGTTAAATTTAGTTAAATTAAGTTGAATTAAGTTGAATTAAGTTAAATTAAGTTAAATTAAGTTAAATTAAGTTGAATTAAGTTGAATTAAGTTAAATTAAGTTGAATTAAGTTAATTTAAGTTGAATTAAGTTGAATTAAGTTGAATTAGGTTGAATTAAGTTGAATTAAGTTGAATTCAGTTTAATCAAGTTGAATTAAGTTGAATTAAGTTGAATTAAGTTGAATTAAGTTGAATTAAGTTGAATTAAGTTGAATTAAGTTGAATTAAGTTGAATTAAGTTGAATTAAGTTGAATTAAGTTGAATTAAGTTGAATTAAGTTGAATTAAGTTGAATTAAGTTGAATTAAGTTGAATTAAGTTGAATTAAGTTAAATTAAGTTGAATTAAGTTGAATTAAGTTGAATTAAGTTAAATTAAGTTAAATTATGTTAATTTTAATTTGTATTTATGTATTTTTGTATTTTTGTTTTTTTGTGTTTTTGTATTTTTGTATTTTTGTATTTTTGTATTTTTGTATTTTTGTATTTTTGTATTTTTGTATTTTTGTATTTTTGTATTTTTGTATTTTTGTATTTTTGTATTTTTATATTTTTGTATTTTTTTTGTATTTTGTATTTTTGTATTTTTGTATTTTTGTATTTTTGTATTTTTGTATTTTTGTATTTTGTATTTTTGTATTTTGTATTTTTGTATTTTGTATTTTTGTATTTTTGTATTTTGTATTTTTGTATTTTTGTATTTTTGTATTTTTGTATTTTTGTATTTTTGTATTTTTGTATTTTTGTATTTTTGTATTTTTGTATTTTTGTATTTTTGTATTTTTGTATTTTTGTATTTTTGTATTTTTGTATTTTTGTATTTTTGTATTTTTGTATTTTTGTATTTTTGTATTTTTGTATTTTTGTATTTTTGTATTTTTGTATTTTTGTATTTTGTATTTTGTATTTTTGTATTTTTGTATTTTTGTATTTTTGTATTTTTGTATTTTTGTATTTTGTATTTTTGTATTTTTGTATTTTTGTATTTTTGTATTTTTGTATTTTTGTATTTTTGTATTTTTGTATTTTTGTATTTTTGTATTTTGTATTTTTGTATTTTTATTTTTGTATTTTTGTATTTTTGTATTTTGTATTTTTGTATTTTTGTATTTTGTATTTTTGTATTTTTGTATTTTGTATTTTTGTATTTTTGTATTTTTGTATTTTTGTATTTTTGTATTTTGTATTTTTGTATTTTTGTATTTTGTATTTTGTATTTTGTATTTTGTATTTTTGTATTTTTGTATTTTTGTATTTTTGTATTTTTGTATTTTTGTATTTTTGTATTTTTGTATTTTTGTATTTTTGTAATTTTGTATTTTTGTATTTTTGTATTTTTGTATTACTGTATTTATTTATTTTTAATTTGTCAATAGAATAACAAAGCCTTACTATAAGGATGATCAACTATAACATAGTTTAAAAAGCCTGGAAACTATTGAAACATCCGAAAAACTTGCTGGACTACCAAAAAACGTACCAAGAATAG
The DNA here is from genome assembly GCF_015732765.1 of Culex quinquefasciatus. Classification (NCBI taxonomy): domain Eukaryota; kingdom Metazoa; phylum Arthropoda; class Insecta; order Diptera; family Culicidae; genus Culex; species Culex quinquefasciatus. The sequence goes on from NC_051861.1 coordinate 33,630,356, forward strand.
CGGAAAATCATGCTACACCAGCAAAAAGTCTTTTTGAAAATAAAAAACAACTTTACAGGCAGCAAGGGATTTTTAAAATGATTTCGAAATTACCAGTTAAAACAGTCGAAAATTTAGCTAGACTTACCGAAAAACGAAGCAAGAACAAAAAAGAAACGAGCTAAATCAGCCAAAAGGCTGGGTGAATAATGCGTGCTTTGCAGGCAGCAACGGAGGCTTTTGAAAGAAAACTTGTAGAAATAGTGGAAAAATTAGCTATTCCAACCAAAACACCTACCAAGAATAGTGGCAAAGTTAGCTAAACTAGCTAAAAAGATGTGTGAAAATACCTGGCTTCGCAGCCATCAATGGAAAATTTTTAGAATGAATCCAAAAAAACTAGTTGAAACAGCCTAAAAACTTGCTGGGCTAACTATAAAACTTCCTAGAATACCATAAAATTTAGCTAAAATAGCTAACAAACCTTCTCAAAACATACAGCTTTTGAGACTGACAGCATTTTTCCAGCTTGCAAATTAGTAAAATTTACTAAAAATTTAGCTGGATTCATCATTTTTAGGACCTGGATCCAGCTGTCAAATCAAGGATTTATTTTTAGGATTTCCAACTAAAAAAATTGGTGGTTGGAAAAACAACCAATTTTTTTAGGATTTTTAACCGAAAATTAGTAAGATTCACGATAAACCTTCTTTCCGTGTGTAAGCTGCGGTCCTCACCAATACACCAATACGATGGCCCGCAAACAAGTATGTGGTCAAAGTTGTTGTTTATTCTATTATTTCGAAAGGCTTTTTGCCTTCCTCACTGAGGTAAGGCTATAATCCTGCTCTAAAAATGAACTTTTTATTAAAAGCTCGAAGACCCACCTTCATATATACATATCGACTCAGAATCGAAAACTGAACAAATTTCTCTGTGTGTGTGTGTGTGTGTGTGTGTGTGTGTGTGTGTGTGTGTGTGTGTGTGTGTGTGTGTGTGTGTGTGTGTGTGTGTGTGTGTGTGTGTGTGTGTGTGTGTGTGTATGTATGTATGTGTTCAAAAATCTTGCCAAGTTTTCTCAGCACTGGCTGAACCGATTTTGATCGAACCAGTTGCATTCGACTTGGTTTAGAGTCCCATACATCGCTATTGAATTGTTTGAAGTTTCGATTAGTAGTTCAAAAGTTATGTATAAAAATGTGTTTTCACATATATTCGGATCTCAATAATATGCATGTAAACGATGTCCGGATCCATCATCCGACCCATCGTTGATTAGATAATCAAGAGATCTTTCCAACGAGTCTACATAATTGAAGATCTGGCAACCCTGTCTCGAGTTATGACCACTTAAGTGATATTTATGTACTTTTTTGAAGCCGGATCTCACTTAAATGTATGTAAACGATGTCCGGAACCATCATCCGACCCATCGCTGGTTAGGTAATAAAGAGAACTTTCCAACGAGTCCTCATAATAGAAAATCTGGCAACCCTGTCTCGAGTTATGACAACTTAAGTTATATCTGTGTGCTTATTTTTCTAGACCTAAAAAAATATAGCTGAAATATGTGTCCAAACCACTCATATTACCCATTGTTGGTAAAAAGTGAGGAAGGCATCAACCACACAGGTGGATTAAGTTAGTTTTTTTTCATTAGGTTGATTCCTCGAAAACACCGGAATGTTTTTACATTCTTTTCACGGCAATTTGTAGATCTGCACAAGACGTATAAATTGCTTTAAAAAAATTTCAACGTTGTTCCAGAGAAATCAACGAAATAAAAAGCGTAACGCAACCACGTAAAAAGAGGTTTCTCCGTAGTTAAGTTGCTTTACCTTTTCTTACTCCAGTTTTCTTTTTCTATTAAGGGGTTACATACATGTAAATCGACAGAAAAGTCAGAGGTTGATGTGAGCACACACTTAATTTTATTTAAAATCTGTGTTCAAGGCATTAAAATATACATTTTCATCTATTATCAAAACAAATTTGAAGCCATTCGCTTGTATCATTGCCGAGATATAGCTATTTGAAGTTAGCAGTTTCAAAAAACGGGTGTCACGATATCTCAACACTGCCTTGAACAAATCGTTTCAAAATTTTGGTGAAGCCTCGTCAAACCGGTCCTGTGTGCATGACGAAGGCCGATTTTCAAAAAACTTATTTTAAAAAATGATAAAAATATTTTTTCTGTTTTTCATAAAAAAAATCAACAGTTTTTGATTTTTGTAATTTTTTGAAAACTTAAATTTCAAAATCGGGCTTCGTCATGCACACAGGATATGTCTTGAGAGTCCTTACTCCAAATTTCAGCCAATTTGGTCCATCCCATCTCGAGATATCGTGGCACCCGTAAATCAACTCGGTGTTTAGAGAAAAACACTTAGAAAGTTTGGCAGTCCGCTTTGCGCACGGCAAAATGTTGAGCTTAAAATCGTCTCTAACTTAGTTTGATCATGTAATATCTTCATGAAAGTTTCAGGAGTGATTGAAAATCATTTTTTTAGTGGATTCAAAAAAAAAATCTGTAATATGAAATTTTGTGATTTTCTACATGTATGTAACCCCTTAAATGGCAGTTAAAGCTTACATAATGAGATTAATCGAAATTAAGTAAACAATCAGCACGTGTAGAAAATATGTTCGCAAAACGATCCATTATACAAGGAAAAAAGTACGCGAGAAATCATGAATTTCGATTCATAAATTCGTATCGTTCACTTACCTTTCATAATTTCAAAATCAAAATCAAATTATTCGCTCTACAGCATTGCCTTAGCGTTCTCGATTGCGAGATTCCTACTCGAAACTAGGTGTTCGAAGGCTTGATTGTTGAGGCAATTGCAAACCTCTTTTTACACCTTAGCTTCCATCCACCCCGGGATTCGAACTGACGACCTTTGGATTGTTAGTCCAACTGCCTACCAGCGACTCCACCGAGGCAGGACCCAGGGAGACCACTCCTACACCTGGACTGAGCTATCGACCTAACCCTTTAGGTTAGACTTCCCCATCCGACGGAAGGCGTGGTCAGACAAATCTAGTCTCGAAAAATGCCACTGGGACCGTTTGGGATCGAACCCAAGCCGACTGGGTGAGAGGCAACCACGCTTACCTCTACACCACGGTCCCGGATGATTTAATGAGTTCTAATTATGAAAATCAAAATTCATGGCCTGATGATTTTTTTTCATGATTAAAATATTTTCACGAACATTCATTATAGTCAAATATTATTGTGGGTCAAAACCGAGATTTCATCGAATTCACTAGTGATTGAATTTAAGGCTAACGATCGCCACTAACATCCAAAACGGGCGCAATTCAAATTTTCAGTACTCATCGTATTTCATACAACTCGAGATGAAAAATCTTCCACTAGTCACATAGAATGCTATCAAAAGTAAAACTCCAAATGCAAAATAAACTCTGTTTCTCATTTATCTACAATCAGCTGCTAAAATTCCATTTAGGATGCAACCAAAACCCAGATCCTTGCGACAATAAATTGTTTCGTGAAGCGGCGCAAAACTATAAATTTTCAACCTAATCTGATCAACGCGTACTTGCACGTTAAACGAGTGTATGCACCACATCGTTGGCCGTAAAACATATGCCGCAGGACACCAAAGTCCCGGCCGTCATGATGTGATGCATCAGCTATACTGGAATTTAGTCCTGCACACCACATTGTTGGACTTTCGCCACTTTGTTTGTTTTCGTCCTGTACTTGCCGAGAGATGGAGTTTCTTGTTTGCAAAAAAAACCCGGCTTGCCGTACACGATTTTTCCCATCAACCTAATTGGATGCACGCCAGTGAGAGGGAGTGGCACTTTAACGGTGGTAATTCAAATTAAAAGCTGCCGGGATGATTTAAGGGTTGATATTTCGGGGAATTAGGATCTATGAAGTATTTAGTATGTGAGAAAGCCTATTTTTTGCCGAAAAATTCGATCGTTTATCCATTTTTAAACCCACAAAAGTACAAACTTAATTGGATTAGAGCGTAAAGCCCTTGTCGGAGGTCCTAATTTCCACAAGTATCCTATGAAGCATGTGATGAGAAGATGCATCCTAAATTGAATTTTCAATTAATGTCCAGCCGGCTGTGTAGAGTGAAAATTGCCCGGCTGTATGCCGGAAGATAGCCAGAGCGGTTGTGTATCCCGATTGGTTGATAATGAGGAAATCTCCGGGAAAAAATATTTGATGTTTTGAAAATGATTGCAAAAGAAAGTCTACTTCATGGCATTGCACCTTAGGTGGCACATCGACATATTTATAAAATTCAAATGAAGATCATCTTCTGAGTTTTTAATAACTTCTTTGAAAATTACTTCAAATTTGGAGTGTTTTCTTTTTATATAATGTATAGATTTTTTCATATAATAATGTTTATTAGGTCCTTTTCGGTACTACACCCAAACGGCGGTCGCAAGAATGTCATGCATGGCGGCATAAAAGTATATCAGATTCTGCATGAAATCTGTCCTCATGCATTTTGCCTTCCTCACCTTGCTGAGGAAAGGCTATAAAATCACTCGAAAAATGAACTTATTAATTTGAACTCGTAGACCCACCTTCACGTATACATATCGACTCAGAATCATGTTCTGAACAAATGACTGTGTGGATGTGTGTAGGTGGGTGGACAAAAAATTGTCACTCGATTATCTCCGGACTGGAAGAACGGATTTTGACCGTATTAGTCTCATTCGATCCGTCTTGGGGTCCCATAGGTCTCTATTTAAAATCAGCAAGTTATGCTAAAAAAAACGATTTTGGCGTATGTCCGGAAGATTGTAAAAAGGGTGGTTTTTGCAAAAAAAAAACCTATCATGTTATACATTTTCAGAAAGGTATTAAAAAGAGCTTTCCAATGAGCCCAAAACACTGAAGATCTGACATCCCTATCAAAAGTTATAAGCACTTAAGTGTTATTTATACACTTTATGGAGGCCGGATCTCAGATATTTCAATGAAAATGATGTTCGGGTTCATCATGCGACCTGTCGCTAGTTAGATATTCTAAAGACCTTCCAAATGAGCCTAAAACATCGAGGATCTGACATCCCTTTCAAAAGTTATTAGCATTTGAGTGTTATTTATAAACTTTTTGGAAGCCGGATCTTAGATATTTCAATAAAAAATGATTTCCGGGTCCATCATGCGACCCATCGTTAGTAAGACAATCGAAAGACCTTCCAAATGAGCCTAGAACATCGAGGATCTGACATCCCTATCAAAAGTGGGTGCGGGACATTTCGCCGAATGTCGTTTCGCCGACGGTCATTTCGCCGAAGGTCATTTCGCCGAATGTCGTTTCGCCGCATGGGACGTTTCGCCGAATTGACAAATAATCTTAAAATAAATATATAAACTGGACACACATTGTATTAAAATATTTTGAAAAAATATAATGTCCCTAAAAGGTGATTTTGCAATCCTTTAAAAAAAATTGTTTCTTAGTATATTATTTTTGTAAGTTTATGCATTATAACATGCATAAACAATCGCTTAAAACATAATTTAGTTGAAAAAATTGTGCGAGTTTTTGCATTCTTTCAAATATAAGCAGTTATTCAATAACAGCAAACAATTTTAAATCATTTCTGTGAGTTTTTGCATTCTTGTTTTAATATATCATTTGAATTATTTCTGTGAGTTTTTGCATTCTGTTAACCATGAGCAGTCCTTTTAATTTTCTGCTTATAATTTTGATAAACTTCTGTTAGTTTTTGCATTCTTGGTTTTTTAAGCATATTATTTGTATATTTTTTGTAAGTTTTTGTATTCTTTCCAACATAAGGAGTTTTTTTTTATTTTCAGCATAACATTTTGAAAAAATGCCGGTAGTTTTTGCATTCTTTGTTTACTAAGCATGTTTTTTAAATTATTTCTGAGAGTTTTTGCATTCTTTCAAACATTAACAGTTTTTTTTTATTTTCTGCTTATAATTTTGATTATTTCTGTTTGTTTTTGTATTCTTTGTTTTTTAAGCAAATTATTTGTATAATTTTTGTGAGTTTTTGCATTCTTTCAAACATGAGCAGTTCTTTTGATTTTTAGTATACCATTTTTAATTTTTTTGTTAGTTTTTGCATTCTTTATATTTAAGCATATTTTTTTTAATTATTCCTGTGAGTATTTGCATTCTTTCCAACATGCGCAGTTCTTTGAATTGGCTAGGGCGTCCAATTTTCCCGGGTTTTGAATTTCCCGGGAAACGGGAAAAATATTTTTGGAATCCCGGGAAATTTTTGAAGCAGTCAAAAAATCTATATTTTTATTATATTTGTTATGTTTTTCAAGCCTAAAATTACAGAATTAGCTCAATACTGTTAATTGGTGATAATCTAGACTTCAATTTAAACAAAGACAGCAGTTTTTATGATTGTTTAAAATACATTAAAAGATTATTCTTTGATGTGTTTTGGATTTTGAATCTGATGTGATTCACATTTAATAAGCTTCTTATTTAGATATTTCTTTTATTTATTTATTTTTATGACATCATTAAAAAAAGCTTAAACTTTTTTTTCTTTCTTTGAAACTGTAAAAAAAAAACACGAAATTATACCAGAAAATATAACATTTTGTATAAGTCTAGTTGTCCCGCCCGTGTGGATCAATCGGACCGCGCACCTGACTCACAATTCAGAGGTCGCTGGTTCGAATCCCGCGGCGGGCGCTCTAAAATTCTTTGTGTAAATATGTGTATTCGGCGCCGTCGCTCCGTGCCATACTTTCATACACTTAGGAGCCCAGGGCGGCGAAGTCCTTGTAGATAAAAAGGAAGACACTAGTGGTTGGTACTAGCAATGGTGGCCGACAGCTATAAAGTCAACTTCGTTTTATAAGTCTAGAATTTCTTGTAGTTAATTTAAAACATATTTGAAAAAATATCTTTTTTCACTACCGCCAACTTGAGATAATTTGGACTGCAGTCTGAATAGATACAGGAGACTTTGGAAATCAGTGTACTAATTGTTTTGTTCTATTCATGTTGTATCTAAAATCAATCAAAACAATCAGAACATTTTGCAAAAAATTGGCAAATTTCTTACTTTTGTCCTGATTTGCTCCAGATGCCGGTTTTTGATGAAAAATAATTAAATATGATTTTTTAAAGTTTAATGTCATAAATATACGAAAATATAATACCAATTATTATTATTATTTTTTTGCGGATCTGAAAACTAAAATTTCAGCAATTTTCCTAACAAGACATTTTAATGCTGATATAAGGCTTTCTAGGCCCAGTTATAGAGCTTTATGACGTTTCGCGTACGCACACTAGCGCACCATTCGTGCCTGACAAAATTTAACCTCACTTTATTTTCGTGTACGTACACGCAATACATACGCACGTAGATTACTCTATAGAAATATAAATTAACCCAAAAATGATGAACTTCTCGTCACATGCAAACAATGATCGAGCTCGAACTGTCATAGCCCTGCGAAGTATGTTGGCTGACATATCGGGCGGTCAGTCAAAAAAAACCAGCTAGAAGTCGTCTGACAATAAAATTATGCTAGAAAGAGATAGGAAATCTGATGCAAACAAACGTCTAGCTGCCATGTAAACATACTTTTGTATTGGAAAATTTCTGACTACCTTATATGCCGAATACATATTTTAATGCTTTTAACTTTTTGTCGAGTATTTTGTATTCAAATATTCATCTATTTCCACAACAAAATCTAAATTTCCAAACAAAATTTGATTTGTTTTCAACTTTGGGAATTCCCGGGATAAAATTAAAAAAATCCCGGGATTCGGGAATTCCCGGGATTCGGGATTTTTGTCCCGGGAATTCCCGGGATGGACGCACTAGAATTGGCTGCTTATTATTTAAATTATTTCTGTTTGCTTTTGCATTCTTTGTTTTTCAAACAAATTATTTATATAATTTTTGGGAGTTTTCGCATTCTTTCAAACATGAGCAGTTCTTTTGGTTTTCAGCACAACATTTTGCAAAATTGCTGTTAGTTTTTGCATTCTATATTTTTGGCATACTTTTCAAATATTTCGATGAGTTTATGCATTATTAGTTTTTTAAGCATATTATTTCTATAATTTTTGGGAGGTTTTGCATTCTTTCAAACATGAGCAGTTTTTTTTTATTTTTAGCATAACATTTTGAAAATTTTCTGATAGTTTTTGCATTCTTCATTTTTTAAGCAAATTATTTGTATTATTTCTGTGAGTTTTTGCATTCTTTGAAACATGAGACGTTCTTTACATTTTAAATTATTATATTATTATCTTGCCACTCCTTCTCAAGTTTGCATGAGTGAATTACAAGATAGCACTGCAGCGAACAAAGAGCATAAATTACACAAAAAAAAAATTTTTTATTCAATTCGGCGAATTGACTTTCGGCGAAACGTACCATTCGGCGAAATGACCGCCGGCGAAACGACATTCGGCGAAACGTATCAGATCCATCAAAAGTTATTAGCACTTAAGTGTTATTTATACACTTTTTGGAGGCCGGATTTCAGATATTGTGATAGAAATATTGTCCGAATCTTCCGAGTGAACTATCGTTGAATAGGTTTTTTATCAGACCTTGCCACAAATATTGAAGGTCTGCGAATCCTATCAAAAGAAATGAGTTTTAAAGTTGATTTGTTAAAGATGTTAAGGGGGAATGTTGCTATTTTTACTGAATGTATTGACTTTATGAATGTGAGGAAGGCATCAACCACCTAAAGGTGGATTTAGTAACGTTTTTGCGATATAGGGTATGACAATTTTGTCCGTTAACGACAACTATCGATACACTCAAACCCCGATGGTTTGACACCAACTGTTGTCAAATGAACGGGGTCACTTTTTAGTTTGATTCCCCTTTTTACACGGAGTTCACACACACTACCAAACATTTGTTTTGATAGTGTGTGTGAGCGCCGTGTAAAAAGTGACAGTTCGTCACTTTTTAGTTTGAATTTGACCAACCAACGGGGTACACTAAAAAAAATGTCAAACGAAAAAGTGACCAAACACCGGGGGTTGAGTGTCGGGTCAACCCCAAAGTTTCATGACAAAAAGCCTACTTTGGAGTACAACTTCAACTCGGGCTCGACCCGCTAAACCAACCGCCAGACAATTGAAGTGCGATTGCAAAGTGCTCTCAGCTGTATAGTTTCCAGCGGCGTCCAGAATAATGCCTCTTATATTGGCTATCGTCATGTCGATTCGAGGGAATTTATACCACCAACAGCAGAAGCATCAGCAGGACACTCTCTATCCTTTTCACAATGCCTGAAGGCTGGGACTGAGTCGGGGAGGCAGTTCAATTAGTGGTAAAAATGAAGATTGATGTAATTAATTTTGGCGTAAGCCACTTATTCGGTTCGGCTGTCGCGGGGCAGAATTTGCATCATTGGTGGTGATTGATTTTTGACACGTGGTCGAAAGCGCCGGGTATGTAGCTAACACGTGTAACGGGACGTGTTTGTGGTCAGCGGTTATGACGTGAAATGGTTGTTGAGTTATGCTATTACAAAAAAAAAACACAAATATTGTATTAAAAAGTAAGTTTTTCGTGCAATGCTCCATGCAACTTGGTGGGCCGGTTATACAAAATGGGTTGTAAATTTTCAAAAATCTGTCCCGCCCGTGTAGATCAATCGGACCGCGCATTGGACTCACAATCCAGAGGTTGCTGGTTCGAATCTGTAGAACTTTTAAAAAAATGTACTCGAAAAAATAAATCGGGATTTTCTTATTTCGTTTTTTATCACTAAATATTGTGTTTCCAAAATGTTTTTTTTTAGTTTTCTAATGTTTTAGATTTTTTAGGGGTTGTTGGAAACTGTTGATTCGATTTTCAATGAATGTAGCCATGAATAAAAGAAAAAATAGAAAGTTTTAAAAAAACTGCAGCTAACCCTTCATAAAATCATCCTTCATACTAAACTGAAACGGACTTGACATTGCCACATGTTTCAAACACGTGTGTGCAAACGTTAGCGATACGTATTGTGCAGAACGAGGGCTACTCCTTAACTAGTCACGTGGGAGAGCTGCTGAGAGCTTGTTGATGTGAAGGAGGCGGGTCTTGGCGTGTGCCAAGTGGGTGGAATTGGTTTGCTCCTTCAATTGTTGGCAATTTTACAAAGTGATGCATTTTTTCATTGCCCTTACGTAATTTGTAGTCGATAGTTCTGTCTTGCATTCAAGCAGTTCAATTTCTTCACCAACACATTCTTAACTTAGACGCGTCGCATCTGCTTACGATACACTAAGGAAAAAAAGATCCCATAAACTCGCACTGAATTTATGCCGTATTGATCTTGCTTTATAGCAACGACATTTGCATTCCACTGCAACCATTAAATCCAGCCAGAAGTGGAAACATAACCTTAATTTTACTGTTATTCAACGGTTATTGTACTTGCAAATATGTCATCAAAAGCACAACATAAAAATTTAGTTGCGTCAGTCGAAACGATTGCAGTCGTAAAGGTTAAATGAAAGCACTACTGCTCGTGGCGTCCTTAGTGGCAACATTGATTGATGGGAATGGAGAAGGACAAAACAGGCTTAAGCTACGCCATCACTGGGTGAGCATTTGTAGGCAGATAGTTGCTAAAAGAGATGGAAGTAAGTGAAGTTGACTAGCGACTGCACACATTCTCAATACTCACCGGTGGCAACATCCGCGCTGACCACCTCTGATTGTCCCGCTTTTCGTCGTCCTCCTCTTCGTCGGATCCTTCTCCTCACCGTGAAAATTAACTTTCTCGTACTTGTCCAAACACCGGATGTTAATCTTCTTCAACGCAATCTCGTTGTTCGCTCAACACTTTGGCGGCGCCTCGACGATCTGCGAATCCACATTCCTACCTCCCGTCCTACAAAAACAAACAAAATCAATCACAAACCACACAAAACAACCAAGCTTCCATCTTACCCATTCCGATCGTGGAACAGCTGCAGTTCCTGCAGGGAGCTGGCCTTGTCCTTTTCGACCTTCCTTCGAAGGCGTTCCGCTGCTGCTGTTTGGCTCACGAAGGTTTCCGCGTCCGAGTCCTGGCTGCTGGCGCGATCAGCTTTGTTTTGTTTTGTCAAAATGAAAGGAATTATACAGTCGTATTAAATGTTAAGGCTTTAAAATCAGGTAGTAAGGAGATTTTCAATTTACCAAACAAGAAAAGAAACTTTCCATCGAGCAAATTTTAGCAACTTTTTAAGTTAAAAATAAGTTACTTTTGTCTGTCTTTACAGAAATATTTTTTAGTGTGTAACTGTTTTTTGTAGCACAGTACCATAACAGCAAACCGAAAAAAAACATTCACGCAGAAATATATTTTGTACGATCAGCCTGTACGAGGTTTGATTCAACAATTTTTTTTGTTGAATATAATCAACGCCGGTTTTGCGTTGAAACAAACCTTGATTTTCTCAATTCCACAAAAAAAAATTGTTTTTGTGAAAAAATTGCTTTGGCGTTTAGCGTTGATTCAAATAAGCCTTATTTTTCTGCGTGTTACCAAATGATAAAGCAATTACGAAGGCAACTCAAATAAACGCCCTGCTGGTTGTTCTAGTTGGGGAATGCCCCTGAAGTTTCCGATCATCCGACGTTGCCATTCGCCCTGATTATTGCTGGACGCCTTGGCGTCATCCTCGTTTTTTTTCGCTTGAAGAGTCTCTTTACGGCCCAATGTGTTTTTTAAGTCTCGTAAAGCAATTAGTTTAGAAAAAAAAACGAAATTAATTTGTTTATTGCATTATATCGTATGCTTCAAGAAAGTGATTTAAAACCAACTGAAAAAGTGTCCAGTTTTAGAATAAGTAGACTGTGCGTTTTAAGGTGAAGCCGTTGATCATTTTCGTAGAAAATTGATCATCACTCTAAAATGTTCTGTATCTCATTAAATTTAACGAATTTCTGCACCAAAATGAATCAGCATGTGCGGGATGTTGCCTTTTTGAAGCCACTGAAAGAATTTTTGATCTAAATCAAATGTGTTTCAAAATTTATATAATTTTGTGGAACAATCATTGACGTCCTAGTTGGCAATCATTGATTAATGACGATTTCCATAACTTTGCAAGGAATGGGATAATCGTTACAAAAAGGAATCAGCATGTGTAGGGCACTATTCTAAACAACTTGTTGAACGAAAAATCATGGCAATGATGGAAGTCTTCACGTTTAACCTCACTATTTCTACTTCCTCAACAAACGTCAAAATCTTATGAACTCTTAAGTAAATGTTCATTAGGGCGTAATAAATAGATCGACAACTATTGTGAGCGGGATGAGCTGCTTGTTTACTTTCAAGTTTGCTCCACAGTTTAATTTTGAAACAATTTTATAAGAGTTTGACGTTTGCTGAGGGTGCAGAAAAGTGAGGTTGAACTGCTTCATGCAAACTAAAATTGCTGCCGGTTTGGCCGTAAAGAGTTGTCCCTTACTGGTCCATTAACAGCTCACACAATTGCCGTTAGTTCGTCCAAACAGGCAGCCGGAAATCGTGTCTGGGGACACCCTCAGCATTTAAGGCACGTTCATGTCACGCCACGGCCGCAGGACAGAGCACAACAACAAAGAAGAAGAAGAAGAAGAACGCGACAAAACGCAAACCAAACAACTATTTTTGGCACAAAACCGAATCTTTCTGGGGTTCTATTCTGGTCTTTTTTTTGTATAAATATATGGCGAAATTTGTATACATAATAAAAATAGCGTGATGGATCGCTGTTAAATGTCCGTAAATTAATCTTTCTGTTTTGGGGCCGCTTGTGTCGTCGGCCATTACTGCCGTTGTTGTGGCGTGGTGATGCTAAAAGGATCGCTCCGTTAAATCCTGTCCATGTGTACATATTGAGCGAATAAATATTTATGTTTCCATGGGTTCATCCAAGCACGCGAATAAAAAACCATATTCATGAAAATAGTAACCAACCCTATAATGTGAGGCTACGCCGTCCTCGCGAAAATCTACAACCAAAGCCCACAACCGGTTGCGTGCCCCTAAGTGCGTCTTTTGGGCGCCCTTCCTGGATATTGAAATGTTGGTCCAAAATTACGACGGAACACGCAAATTTCAATCCTTTCCCATAGAGTCCTTTACACAATGCCCACTCAGAGACCATAAACCAGACTTTGTCGGCTGATTTGTGGGATCTTCGAGCCGGAACATGATTTAGATTTTACGTTGCTTTCAGCTTTTGGGTAAAATATTTTATCCTGGTCTTTCAGGACACATTCGTAAATTCAGAAATCGATTTTTAATTTGAACAGAAGTTGTCTGAGAACTGGCGTCCTGTTTCACCTTTAGGCGTCCTTGAAACTGTCCGAGTCTATCTCCAAAAATGAGAAGTCTTTATTTCCTTGTTTATTATCAAAAACATGAATGCCTAACATCTAAAACAATTCGAAAGAAACAGAAACAAAGCATCGTGTTAGCTTTCTTTGGTTGCGTTTGTTGATCCGTGAAAAAGCATGATTGAGCTTAAGGGCAAGCTCGCGCGCGCAATTCCACGTTTTTGCACCTCCTGCTCTCTCACCTCCGCCGAACGTGTAGAAGGCCTGTCAACGACAGACGGAAGCAAGGTTATCCCATTTCCGTGAGCAGGAAAACACGAAAGAAAATATGTCGACGTTGCTCTCTCGCGCTCGGCGTCAGGAAAACTAATTATATTTTTCCATAAATTACGACCCAACCCAAAGGATTGACCCTTTAGCGCTGTTTATGAGCTCCACTGACCCACCACCCATGCAGGCAACTGTGTTAATCTGTTTTTCATCGTCTTTTATTTGCTCTCCCTTTTTTTGCCAGGAGGAAGGCTGGAAGTTGAACCGGACCAACTACTACCAGGAAGGCTGGCTGGCGACCGGAAACGTGCGGGGGATAGTCGGGGTCACCTTCACGACGTCACACTGCAAGAAGAACGTCGAGTACCCGCTCCGGACGAACTACAACTTGCGCGGGCATCGGTCCGATGTGAGTAGAGCTATGTATCTTTAAGAATTATTATTTTGAGATTGGAATAAAAAATATTACGCTAGGTATGTACACCCAAACGAAATATCTCTGACATGCAATGCAACTGCCAAACCATAACGTTATTTGACTGATTGAGTGTCAGAACCCCAATGCAAACAAAGCGTCAATAACATCAACATGTTTTTCTTTGTTTATGTCATTGTTCTCTAACCTCAATCCTCAAGGTCATTCTGGTAAAATGGAACGAACCGTACCAGAAGCTTGCCAGCTGCGACAGCTCCGGTATCATCTTCGTGTGGATCAAGTACGAAGGCCGGTGGAGCGTGGAGCTGATCAACGATCGCAACACCCCGGTAACGCATTTCTCGTGGTCTCACGACGGCCGGATGGCGCTGATATGCTACCAGGATGGATTCGTGCTGGTGGGATCGGTCGCCGGCCAGCGGTACTGGTCGTCAATGCTGAACCTGGACGCGACGATCACGTGCGGGATCTGGACACCGGACGATCAGCAGGTGTATTTCGGGACGACCCAGGGCCAGATCATCGTGATGGACGTGCACGGGGCGATGGTTTCGCAGGTTCAGCTGTGCTCCGACGTGGGCATCACAGCGATGGCATGGTCCTGCGAAAAGTTCAAGATGGAGGAGGGCGAGGATACGGAGCCGGGCGTTACCAATGCTTGTGAGTGTTGCTTGGACGTTAGTCGGGTCTATCCGGTTACAATCGACCCTTCTTTTCAGCTAAACGATCGTTTGTGCTAGCGGTCAGCTTCCAAAATGGGTACATTTATCTGTTGAAGTCGTTCGACGATGTATCGCCCTGTCACGTACAAACCGGTATGAACGGATCCCTCGGACTGGTTATGGAGTGGAGCAACTCTCGGGAGCTACTGGCTGTAGCTGGTAGTGAATTGCTGCCCGCATCCCAAATGTCTGACGCCAACGGTGTTCCGGTGTACAACAATCTACTGAAGTTCTACACCGAATCGGGCAACCTGTTGTACTCAGCAAAGATTCCTTGCACTACGGTAACGTATAGAACTGAAATCCTTTACAAAACATCTTGAAACATGACCGCCCCCCGTAGACTCCCGTATCGGCGCTGACCTGGGGTCACAACGACAAGCGCATCTTCATCGCCACCGGAACGCAGGTGCACATTGCGTGGGTCTCGCGCCGGGTGGCGTCCCTCCAGCTGCTCTGCCGTCTCCAGGTGCAGTCCTCGCTGACGTCGGAAGCGATGCTCCCGCGGTTGCCCCTGCCAGGCCGGATAAAAGCGCTGATTGGGAACCTCTTTGCTCAAACCATTAGGGTAAAACTCCAGATTTGTTCGCTGGACTTCAATAACTTGAATATCTTCCAGTGCTGTGTTCCTGACTTAAAGTCGTTGCGGGAATTTGTGTCCCGGCCGCCGATCTGCTCAACGCGACTGCACTGCACCATGATCCGGCACGACGAGGACGCCAACCAGAGCTCGGGAACCTGTTACACGCTTTACCTGGAGTTTCTCGGCGGGCTCGTTCCGCTTCTGAAGGGGAAACGCACCTCAAAAATTCGGCCGGAGTTTGTGATATTCGACCCGCAGATTGATGGTACGATTGACGGCGGAGTTCGTTCCCGTAAAGGTTTGGTTCTAACCATGTATCTTTTCTCTAGAAGTCTCTTCATACTGTACATATTCGTCCGATTCTACCACTACCACAACCAAGAGTTCATCGGCGTCCAGCCACTCGACTACCGGAACCAACGGTCGATCCGATAGCTCGGAAAGTGACATTGAGGAGGGTTGTCGTAAGTATTTATTTTTCTCTATCCAGGTTTTTAAGCGAAAATGGCGTTCGAAAGGTGAACGCCCGAAATGTCAAAATCACGCAGTGACACCAACATTATGAAAAAAGTGTACCATGGCATGACAGCCACATTTTTTTTCTTATGTTGGTGCTACTGCGCGATTTTGACATTTTGGACGTTCACCATTCGAACGCCATCTTCGCTTAAAAACCTCGGTATTTTTATAGTTAACATGAAAAGGCTTTAAATGACAACTACAATTTTGAGTTCCAAAAAGCTCAAAAAACGATCTTGTATTTGCAGATTAGAAAAAAGATCTAAAGGTTGAAATAGTTCCTTGAAATAATGAGACTACTTAAATAAACGTTTCTTTTAATAAGTATGAATGAATTGTTGCTGAATTCATTGTAAAGAAATAAATTTATGACCACCACCTTTTAAATTGTTAGCACTATTGGCATACTAAAAAACTCCCGGGTCCCGGGAATTCCCGGGAAATGGCCATATTCAACTCTCAATTCCCGGGAAATTCAAAATCTCGAGAATCGTCACCCTCTAGTCATGGTCAATAACGGAGTAGCAACTGCGGGTGGGCACCTATGCTTATGCTTATGCTTAAAGATCTGATGGAAAGTTATTGCCGATTCGACGTTTGGTGGGAGTTCCGAAAAGTTTGGTTATGTTATTGCTTGCCAAAAAAAGTAGATTGTATGTATTAGACATCTCCATAACTCGTGAAATTTCATGTAAAATGATACAGAAGATTCAATCAGACAGTGTTGCCATCCACATATTCTTTGAGGTCGCCAAGTTCTAACATTCTGAAATTTCCAGGATCGCCACGTTTATCCCGAAAGCGAAAAGCACGAACCAAAAAGCGTCACCCCAGCAGTAGCGATCGCTCGCCCAACCAGAACTCGGACTCGGCGGAGAACAACGAGGAGCTGGCCTACCTGGACACACTGCCGGAGGTGCGTTGCAACGTCCATTACTAGATATCTGTAACCTGATTATCTCCATTTTGTAGCACGTGAAACTGGTGGAAGTAACGTCCAACATCTGGGGCACCAAGTTCAAGATCCACGGCCTCGCCAAGACTCTGCCAGCGAACCTCGGTCAGGTAACGTACAAAACCTCCCTGCTGCATCTGCAACCGCGTCAGATGACGCTTGTCATTACCGAGCTACGGGACGACTTCCCTACCGGGCCCGACCCGAACTTCAATCCGAACATATTCTCGGAAGATGAAGAGGAACACAATCAGCCGCAAACCTCCACGAGTAATCGGAAGCTAACCGAATCTGCTCCACCAATTGCTCCCATGTCACCACGACCCAATCGGTTCCCCTCACGTCCTCGCCGCCAAACGCCTTCTTCGCTCGCTTCCGGGTCTAGTTCGAGGCCCACATTGCCTCAGCTTGGTCCTTTAGCACGAGCAGAGTCTTACGAGGATGATACCGACGGACCGGAGGGCGGTGAACCGTCGCGAACCGTAACCACAGCGCCTCGCCAAGGCCTCAGCTACTCTAGCCTAGTTAGTCAATGCAGTAGACCGTCGTCCGCGTCCAGTAGCCAATCCCGTGTTGCCATCTCTCCGCTGTACTGTGAAGGATCCGTTCCGACGCTGCAGTCACCGAAAAACGCCGTCGCACCTAGTGATATAATTTTCGATCGACCTCCTGCCGCCGGCCAGACGACACTGATGAGCTATTCGAGCAATACCGACTACGTGAACAACGTGGTCCAGGTGAAAAACGCTCTGATGTCGTCTGACCACAACCGGGTCAACAATCAGTCGCACGTAAATCCGGTTCCACTTAATCTTAATCTCAATCTCGAACGGATAGAAGCTAAAGCGAGCACCAGTCGCGATTCGAGTCATTCCGGTGCCTCGAGCAGTAGACAGGGAACCCCCAAAAAGCAAAACCTCAAATACATCGACGAAGAAACTCCATCGACCTCTGCCACGCCCGTAGTGCTCGAAACAAGTGGGACAGCAAGCAATAACAGTACCGGTGCCACTATGAAACGCACTCCTACGGTGATCTCCATGACCCCCGCCGTTGCGAGTGGAATCCCCGAATCAATAACGCGCAGCTGTAGCGTTGGCTATCTGGACAACATGGAAATCGTTCCCAGCGATGCCGTTCTGTCGATGATGCGAAAAGAAACGCCCTACAAACGGCTTGTGTTGGTAGATAAGAAGCGACAGAAGAAATACAAACGAAATTTTGACGACCTGAAGCGTACCAAGCTGCGTCAAGGTTGCAAGTCGAAAAGCTTAGACTCTTGCGATATACTGCAAGATTCGCCGAATCTGAACAAAGATCTGATCAACCTGTTTCGGCAAATGCCCAAGGTAAGTGAGCTGTCGGAGAACGAGAACGACTACTCGTCTTCCGATCAGCTCGAGCGAATGCGTCCATCGACGTCTTCTGCCACCGCCGGTCCGTCAACCTCAACGGCAAACTCCAAACGAAGACCCTCGATGAAGTTTCCGGGAATCAGTGGTTGCTCGAATCAACCGATTTCTAAAACGCCCATCCTGAACAGGAAAGAGAAACCCAAGTGTTGCTCGATCTGCAAGCTGATTTCCCCCACGGTCAACTCGACCGAAACGGTTTGCGTCAAGTGTCGCAAGAATGGTGGTCAGAATGGAGTTGACAAAGAGAACAATAGCATCGATGATCTTATTTACGTGGACATTGTTTGTGCAAAGCCGCCGCAAGTTCCGCCAAAGTCCAAGCGATCCATCCTTGAGCAATACATCAGTTCGGCTTTCAGTAACCACGGAGACCTTGTGCTGAAGGATACCGGCAGTACGAGCAGTCCCGGCTGTAGTAAAAGCTTGTTCGATAGAAAGAACAATAACAGCACGGAAAGCAATGGGACTTGCAGTACACCAAAGTCAAAGGCGCGGAAAAACTTTGAAATCGTTACGAGCTTCACCGACAGCCCACTGTTCAGCAGACGGCATCGTTCCATGAACAGAAACGATTCGTCAAAGCTACAAAGCGAAAACAGCACTCCTGTGATGGCTCGCAAGGAGAACGGCGAAAGTCGGAAGAGCCGCAAGAAGGACGAATCACCGCGTCGACATCGCCGCAACGACAGCTGTCCGGGAACAAGCCTCGAGAACAACAACCCGGAAGAACCTCCGCTGCAACCGGTGGAAATCACCCCGATTGAGCAGAAGGCTTCCGTTTCGCTGCACACCCAAGCGCTGACCACCCTGGAGAACATCATCAGTCGGCTGCGTGACCTGGACGAGGGTCGACTGACACCTCCGTCATCTCCGTCCAACTCACGACTGCCACGAAGCTCCCCAGCATCGCCCGCTCCCAGCAAAAAGAGCAAACGCCATCAAAGTGCATCCCCGATACGACACATCCTGAACTCGCCACTACTGAACCGTCGCCAGCGGAAGCAGAAGCAGCACACGGAAAGTTCCGACGACGAGAACCAGCTGCTGAACCAGTCGGACGAGAGCAGCGGCGGCGGCGGCGGTGGTGGCGGAAACGGAACCAGCGGAAGCAACAAACAGTACCGCGATCTGGAAACGTTCCAGAAGGCGCAGCTGAGGCAGAAGGTATGTTTTATTTCCGGCGGTGGTGAGTAAACCAATGAACTTAACGTTGTCATTCTTGCAGCTTAAACGAGGGAAGATTGAGCCGAACGGAGTGACCAGTTCGTCACAGCCGCAGGCGCCGGTGCGGCGCGAGTTTGTCATGCACAACAAGGCGCCCATGTGGAACGAAAACAGCCAGGTCTACCAGCTTGATTTTGGAGGTCGCGTTACGCAGGAGTCGGCCAAGAACTTCCAGATTGAGTTTCGCGGAAAGCAGGTGAGAAGATTTTTTCAAACTCAAATTAAAAAAAAAACTCGGGTGAGTTTTCAAAAATCCGTAAGCACCACCGTGCCCTCCGACACTTCGTTTTTCTTCAAATTGAAACGAAAATTTCATTGATGAACAATCTCAAGTGTTTATGAATGTTCCAAAGTAAAAAAAAGCTCAAATTAAAGTGAGCAACAAACTCTTCATTGTTGATACATCTGAAAATGTTGATTTAATAGCGGAAATCGACAAAAGTGATGAGAATTGGTCGAAAGGCTTAGAGTAATTAAAATGGGTTTATTTCCCCTATTTTTGAAATTGGTTTATCGTAAGTAGGTCGAATACCGATGCAAAAAGGGCTTGTTTTTCAATTGCTCTTAAGTCCTTTTGGAAATTTAATCCGAGAAAAGTTCTTCACGAAACTTATACCCCATTCGTACGGGATACTTATAGGCGGTTTTAAAATATAAACAAGGATTTAAGTCATACAACTTTGACAGTTACGATTTTAAAAACGGTTATAAACGGCTATAACTCGCACGTGCGAATGAGGTATAAGGAGGAACAACTTTATTTGTTGACAACACTTTGAAGTGACAGGTCACACTTTGACGTTTAAAGCTGTGACATAACCGCAAACCAGCGCAAACTTGCTGCTGGATCTTTTTTTCACCGCTTAAGTCAACATGCACTGTCACAACATTGTCCACTGACAGCTTAGCAGCTCTAAGCATGCGTGACTTCCCACTTTACAGCATTCCTTTGTAAGCATACCATTCTGTACAACTTTAAAATCACATTGTAATTGTTTTTCTCAGGTGATGCAATTTGGCCGCATCGACGGCAACGCGTACACGCTCGACTTTCAGTATCCGTTTTCGGCGTTGCAGGCGTTTGCGGTGGCGTTAGCGAACGTTACGCAGCGGCTGAAGTGAAGTACCGCAGCCGTAGATAAAAACAAATCATTGACATATCACATACACATGCATGCATTACCACTTTGTTGTTAAACATAGACGCACGCGAAGCGCAGCAGCAGCAGCAGCAGCTATTGTCGATTTTAGCGATTTTAGCCGAAAAAGACGAGATTGTTTGAATGTTGACCGTTGTGTGTGAATTCGCGCAGCTAGTTCAGTGAAGGAAAAATCTTAGTTTAAGCATTAGTTGCAAATACTCTTTTGGGGCGCGCACCAAGGCTTCCGTCATCGGTTTCGTTGTGAAGATACGTAACGAAGATATTACACGTTCATTACATCACATATCACCACTCAGATAAAAATGCATCAAACTGTAAAATAATATCCAACTTGAGACGTAAACATAGAAAAAGGTAACCACACAATGGTGTTTATTGCAGCCAATCTATATAAATCGAGGCCTACAGTTTGTGAAGTTGTACATATTTGACGCGCCAAATTAGTCAAAAAAAGTCTTAATCTTACCCGGGCCGCTGTGACGGCCGAATCCATGTGCAATATTTAGGTGTAGTCATGAGGAAGTAAACTGTTGGTTCACACCTCACCCGTTAGACACGCTTATCGTACGGCGATGGTCAGTGATCATTTGACAGCTAGGTAAAATTTATGTTTTGAGACTAAGTGTGTAAACTGTTTCTAGTCATTATTGTGTCGCTTAAAACAATACTTTTGCTTAAACGTTCCTCTCTAGTGAAACTAAAAAGAAAAAAACTTGAATTTTTCCCGTTCTCGTTCACTTTTGTTTTGTTGATGGTTCAGTATTTTGTTAATGCTCTCTGTTGAAGTGATTCTTTCCTCTTCCCGTCTTATTGAAGTAATTTTAAGGATCCCGTAAAACCAATTGAAATTTGATAGCAAAATAAACATAAGTTTTTGTACGAAACGAACAAACAAAAACTCGCGCAAGTTTTTTTGTAACCTTGCCGCCGACGCTACATAATGAAATTACACACATTGCAAACTCTGAGAACAAGCACTGCAGATATTATCAAATCCATCCAGAGCTGGAAAAAATAGACAAAACGCGCACTCACTTATACTCACTCAAGCGAAATTCACCAAATAGTAGCAAACAGATTGAAGCAGAACTGACGTCCGAATTAGAAGCAAAATAAATAAAAACTTAAAAAAAGGCATAGTGGTAAATCTACTTAGTAAACTTTTTTGTGAAAATCAGCAGCAGCAGCAGTAAACAGCCCGTTTTTGTGATAGAACGAAGCGTTTGTAATACGTCAAGACACTTTTTTGTATAAGCTTTTACCGCGTAACGAGATCAAGAACTTTGCATGAGGTGTGACACGCATTTAAATCCAAAGAAAAAAAATCAGTCTGGGCGGATTGTTTTCGATTGTTCGATTTATTTTAACAATCAGCAAACAAAAACAAACAAACGCAAGTAATTTTGTAGCCAACGTAAACTGCTTTTTTGTACATCACCAAACTTTTTATGTGCAAACACTAACCAAATACGCAGCTTTGTCGGTGATAGTCTGAGAGAGGTAGAAGGAGGAGAAAAAAGTGCAGAGGATCGTTCGGAAATCGAAAAAAGGCCATTATACCTTAATATATTCTAGATAGTTAGCATTGTAGCTCGAACAAGATCATGCTAGGACACGTTTGAACTCTATGCGTTAAACTGTCACAAACACACATACACACCTGCAACAGTCACGAAATAAAGATTCAATGTTACGAAACGAACAGTAAAAAAAAAGTGCAGTGCAAATGTTTCTACACTCAACCCCCGGTGGTTGGTCACTTTTTCGTTTGACACTTTTTTAGTTTGTACCCCGTTGGTTGGTCAAAGTCAAACTAAAAAGTGACGAACTGTCACTTTTTACACGGCGCTCACGCACACTATCAAAACAAACGTTTGGTAGTGTGTGTTAACTCCGTGTAAAAGGGGTGTCAAACTAAAACGTGACCCCGTTCGTTTGACAACAGTTGGTGTCAAACCATCGGGGTTTGAGTGTACTGGGTAGTGAAATATCTCACAAATCCATAGTGGTTTCTTGGAATGTTTACTTTTTTTCTAATCTTTGATATCTACTTAAAAAAATCAATTTATTCGCTCTACAGCATTGCGCCTTGGCGTTCTCGATTGTGAGATTCCTTCTCGAAACTAGGTGTCCGAAGGCTTGATTGTTGAGGCAAGTTCAAACCTCTTTTTACACCTAAGCTTCCATCCACTCCGGGATTCGAACTGACGACCTTTGGATTGTCAGTCCAACTGCCTATAAGCGACTCCACCGAGGCAGGACCCAGGGAGACGACTCCTACACCTGAATTGAGCTAACGACCTAACCCTCTAGGTTAGACCGGGGCCAACATTTACTTCCCATTCTGACGGAAGGCGTGGTCAGATAAATCTCGTCTCGAAAAATGCCACCGGGACCGTGTGGAATCGAACCCAAACCGACTGGGTGAGAGGCTACTAAAACGTTCTGAATTTGGTGCTTTATCCCTGTTTGAAAAATGTCGCACGTCGTACGAGTTGTCGCACGGTTTTGATTTTACCGTTTCGATATCGATTGGTCGAAAGGACGACAAACGTGCGACAAGCACTCGACATGCTCGACATTGTTTTTTGCTATCGATTTACCTTCAATTCGACGTCGATTATCGTAGACGCAAACAGTTTGACAGTTCTCTTCAGTTGATCTTGTTCGGACTTGATTGCAACCGAGTCGAACCAGTTGTTGTTAATTTTAGGCTTTGAGAGGATTTTGGTCAGTTTAAAGGTAAGTTGTGTTCTAGATTGAATTACTGTTTCTGCCGGAAAGTTCCGGCCGGAGTGGGCAAGCGACCGAATCAAAGTGTTTTGTAATCCAGATTCCGGTCTTTGTAGCGGTATAGGAGGAAGAGGAGGAGGAGGAGGACGGGAAATATGGTATACTCGGCGGGCATTCCGGAAGACGGGACAAGAAGGAACCAGTTTGCGATCCGGGGACTTGTTTGGTGTTTGGTGTTTTACTTTCCGCGGGAGGTTGCGACCCATATCTAATGGAACTGGTGAGTCATGTTTAAGAAACGATGGAGAAGATGTGCTGGAAGTGCGATTTTACGGTTGAAATTAAAAATAGGATGAATGGAACACCACAAATTCTTAACTTTTCAATCCAATCATTCCAAACTGAAAAATAAAAAAAATCTAGAATACTAAAGCTTAAAAAAACTTCAACGCTGATTTGATTTGATACCGAGCTCCTCGCGAAGATGGAGCTCTGGGTCCTGCCGTGTTATTTGTATTTAGTTACTCTTGTATTTATGTTTTGTATTATATGTTTACAAAAAGAAGTAGATTTTTGGTGCCACTGCTTTGGTGGCTTTTGTGTGTGTGTGTGTGCAACCAACCAAACGGGACCACGCGGTCGCTTCTTACAAATTGAGTTGTTTCCATGTATTTTTAGATCTTCATTCTATACATACAAATAACTCGCATAGGCATTTGGAAGGTGTTAGCTCTGCCGAGCTTTGGTGACCCATTTCTACGCTGGCTAGCCGAGCGCGAGGTCCCTCAGCTTTTATCGACAAGCCCCGCCCTGAAGAACGTTTGCACCAATCGGATTCAAACGTTATTTAGAACTTCCGAACCCTTGTCAAATGGACAAGGACCCAGCGCGTATATAGTTTGATAGTAACAGTATTCCTAATTCCAGGCGTCGTTCACCAAGCCGTGATGGCCTTGTGGTTAGCATTTTTGCTTACCAATCCAAAGGACGGGGGTTCGAACCCCGACTCGGGCGACTTTGATTTTTCGTTCATGTTCAGTGTTTCAAGATTAATATTTCCTATACTTTCTCGTTGGGAGCAGATGGGAATCGAACCCAGGACCATTCGCTTAGAAAGCGAACACCGTAACCAGTCAGCCACGGGCGCTCTCAGCTTTGGTGGCTTTTCCTGCCTCAAAAAAGTAAAAATGAATTCAAATTCAATTGTAAAATTAAATTTGAAAGTTTTTCATTCTTACTTCAAAATTCTAGCATTCCAGAACTTAAGAATGAAAGAATTTAAAATTCTCAAAGTCCTGAAATATTTTTTTTTTAATTTTGAAATCTTAAAATATTAAAATTTTGAAATTGATAAACATTTAAATACTAAAATTCCCTTATTCTTAAATACTAAGATTCTTCAATTTATTTTTACTAAAATTCTAACATTATAAAGTTCTTAAATTCCCGAAAACGTTAGTCGCACGAGTTGGAATTCCAAAATTGTAAATTCTAAAAATCTAAATATAAATTCAAATAATTTATATTTTTAAATAAAAAAAATCGAAAATTATTTTTTTATATCCTAGGCATTTTAAAAATAAATAAGTTTCTTAAAATTCTAAAAATTAAAAAAATCTCAACTTTTTTTTTGCAGATTTTAAATTTTTAAAATTTTAAATAAAATTCAAATTTCAAAAAATCTAAAAAATGAAAAAAATTAAACAATATACAAAATTAAAAATATATTTTTTTTCTTTTAAATAACTAATAATTTCAAAAAAAAAATCCAAACATTCATAAATTTTAAAATTTTAAATTGGAAAAAATCTAAAATCTATTAGGTAACTTTGGAAAAATTTCAAGGATTTTACAATGTAAAAACTTCAAAAAAAGGACTAATGAAAAATAGGATTTATAAAAATATCATTAATTGAATTAAATGATTTTGGTTTTGAGGTACTCTCGAATTTTAAAATTCAGAAAATAATTTTCGAATTTTCAAATATTAATTTTAGAATTTTAGAGTTTTAGAATTTTAGAATTTTAGAATTTTAGAATTTTAGAATTTTAGAATTTTAGAATTATAGAATTATAGAATTTTAGAATTTTAGAATTTTGATATCTTGATTAGATTATTTTTATTACATTTTTAATGTTTTGATTTTTGTTAAATTTAAGAGGTTTTGAATATTTTGAAAATTCGTAATATTTGATATTTTCTAAAATTTTAACATTCTGTAATCCTTAAAAATTCAAGTTTTATAGTTACATTGGGTGTGGGGGGTGAGATTGGTTCATACAAATTTCAGCATTTTTGTTTGACCCAATCTCACCCTTGATGACAGAATGTCACCTCTGATAACGGTTCATAAAATATTTCAAAGAATTTTGAATTTAAAAAAATTAAAATCTTGAAATTCAAGCATAAAAACATTAATTTATTAAGCATTCTTAAATTTCTTAAAATTTTCAAATACGTTTTATACATTTTTAAATTTTAAGATATATTCATTTTTGTTTTTTTATAGATGTTTAAACTTTTGAAAAGTCATAATTTTTTTATTTTTTAGGATTTTTTTTTAAATTTAGTATCTTGAAATTTTCATGTTATTATTATTCAAATCTGAATTTTATTTATAAATGCTTGCCAATTTATGATTGACGCCTCTTTTTCAGGCAACAAACGTATTCCAATCAGATCCTGCCGGAAACCATGCGTCCACGTGTGTTCCCGCGTTGCATCCGTAGAACCCACGGAAGCAGCCACGTTGTTTCGTACGCGTACTCCACAAACCCACATTGTCTCGTGCTCCGGTGGCCATCAATCCGTCAGAGATCCAAGATTTGCTTCGCATCCGTGTACAACTTTGATCAGCTCGTCGGGGATCAAAAGTCCAGCATGACCAAAATGCTGCCAGGAGAACACCAATCCAAGCCCGAAGCTGCGGTTAAGGAAAATCAAGGAATTTTGAGAAGAATCTGCGATCCGAAAGTTTAATTGAGTGAAAAAGTTAATATTATTGTGAAATTTTGTGCGTTTGAATAAAAAAAATAAATAAAAACAAAACAACTTTTTTTCAACTGCAACATAACCTAAAAATTCAAATTGACAGCACACGACAATGGCACGACATCCTAAATAACAAAACCGTGCGACGTCGGTCGAATGTCGTACGACAATGTCGTACAATTTCGATTATCGATCGCACGACAAATACGACATTTTGGTGCAAAAACGTATGACATTTGCGCGAAAGTCGCACGACATTGTCGTGCGACGTCGTACGAATTCACGGACGACAAACGACGGACGTCCGACGGACTTTTCAGTCAGGGATTGTCCGAATAGCTTTCGTCAGTTTGGATTAACCCAAGGTTATTATTTAAAAATATTTTTTCTAGTTATTATCTTCTTTCAAATCTAGGAATATTTAAAAAAAAAATCAAGTTTCTTTTTTGCATTCTGCTTTAAATTTAGTGGAGCTGTGGATACCATCAAATAGGCAAAAAATCTTAGAAACACAATTTACTGTGTACGATTATGGTGTAATGACTCAAAAACTAAATTTATGCTTGAAATTGGAAAATCGAAACAAAAAATAAATTGAAAAAAAATACTTCGAATACTCGAATCATCGGATAATTGAAACACGAAAAAATAATTTGTCTTATTTTCGATTTTTGATCTTATCTTAATCTTATCTTAATTAATCTTATATACTTTTCCTTAATGTACTACTAATATCAAGTCTATTTATCATTTGCCTAATCTTTTTGGATTTTGTTGCGAATCTATTTATTTGAATATTTTTTTATCTGTCCTATAACACGGCGTGTTTTCTAGAACAACCTTTTCAGGAAAAAATAGTCATCGCTACTTTCAAATGTGTCTTATAGGAAATTTTCTCAGCTTTTCAAGCGAAATGTTTCATCGAGAAATTTCTGAGATATCTTTATTTTAAGTTTTTGTTTTAAATTCATTCATCATTTATTGGAAACTTTTTAATACCAGTTCAGGAAACTTGTCAAATGATGTGTTTTATGTGCCATTTACTCATTAAAATGTGCCAAATAAGACAAGAAACAAATTTGTAGAAGGTTGCATATCGCTCAACATTTTGAAAATTATATTTAAATTAAGTTTTTGAATTTTCGAGATTTGTTGAGGAATTAAAATCATAAAACCGCTTTTAAATAAAAAAAAACTAAAATTAATAGATTATTACATATTTTGTGTGTACATATATCACGTGGCTGCTCTGATTTAGCTGATAGAACCAATTTTTTTTAAAGTGTGAGATTGGTAAGGGTGTTATTGGATTTTTATGAATAAATATGATATTTCTTTGAACAAAAATGAACCAGGAACATAGATACAATACATGATTTAAAACCTAACATATACTACAAACTACTGTTGCCAGCTTCAAAAGTAATATTTTCATAAGTATGAAGTAAAAATATAATTTTATAAAATGTTTTACTGTTGAAAATGCATTTAAAAGTAGCAATAATATTCGTTTGTTTCAACTGAGGATGTTGAAAACACCTTCCAAAACTTTTTTTTTTGGTTTAAACAAAATTAAAATATTAGCTTATCAAAAAATAAAACAGAAGTCTCCATTAAAAGCTATTTAAACAAAACTCAAAAGACTTGTGAAACATTAAAAAAAAAACAAAAGACGTCGTATTGCTCATTCTTTGATCATTTCATACAAAACAAACTAAAAAAACCTTTCATACTCGTGAAAAGTATTTTTCCTGAAACTCTCCACAGTTATTTGTAGTCCCATTTCGAGTAAATAACGTGTTTTGGTATCCATGTTTGGTTAAGGAAATATCATATTTCTAGATTAAATTTTTAATCATAAATATCTAGTAATAGTAATTGTAAACATATATTTTAATATGGTTTTATGATTTTAATTTCTGAATAAATCCCACGGATTCAAAAACTCGATTAAAACTTAACTTTTAAAATTTTAGCGATTTGCAATCTTGTACAAAGTTGTTGCTAATCTTATTTTGCTCATTTTGATGAGTAAATTACACATAAAACACATCATTTTACACACAGAAAAAAAAATGATGGTAATATTCATCAGGAAATGGTGACAGATTTTGTGGCAAAAAAAATGATTAATTTTACCCCAGAAAATAATGAATTTTCATCATTTTTTGATAAATATTCATCAGGTTCACATTTTTACACATTTTGTATGTA
Organism: Culex quinquefasciatus; assembly: GCF_015732765.1. Lineage (NCBI taxonomy): Eukaryota > Metazoa > Arthropoda > Insecta > Diptera > Culicidae > Culex > Culex quinquefasciatus. The sequence goes on from NC_051861.1 coordinate 33,658,857, forward strand.
ATATTACTCAAAAATAGAGTTAATATTCAACCTACCAAATTTTCAACATTCCAAAATTCAACTTTTTTTTTTGTGCAAGTTTCCTGAACTGTTATTGAAAACCCTGGAGATGGAGCCACACGTTGCCGTCGTTTCAGGGCTATTTGCAAAGATGGTTTCCGATGTTGATATATATCACACATTTATTTTATATTTATATACTTGTGTTGATAGAAATCACAACTATTGTACTATGTAAAATTGCAAGATATTGATTTTTTTTATTTGCATCTCAATATTCTTGTTTGTAAAATCTGCTTTGAACAGGTTTTAATCTTTTGATACGTCGTTAGCTTAGGTAGAAATTCATAAAGCACAGCAACGCTTACACAAAACAGTAAGAGAGGCCTCTTCTAGGCATTGTGATTTTTTTCGTTTTTTTCAAAGTGGGTGTTAGGTTAGGATGTGGTATTTTGATAAATTAGTTTTGTTGCAAGGCACTCAGAATAGTTAGTATTTTTTTTGTAACTTTAGGTTGTTTAATAGTTCCAGACTCCATCTGTGTGTAAGTGAGTTAAGTAATGCTTTCAGAATCTCTGATTTCAATTTATGTGGTATGCTAACCATTTGGAATAGTCAAAAAAATCCATAGAGTCTCGATCAATCAGTAATGAAATGATATCGGACAAAATTCGTTAATCTGTTGAACTAACGGTTTTCGGATTATGGTTGTATCGACCATTGTTGCGAATCGAGGATCTACTGGGGTTTTGACGATCAAATGGAGCCTAACATTTCAAAGGGACACATGGTTTTTGTGAACAGGGATGCATCTCTCTCACTCAAATGACAGTTTACATAATGTATGATAGGGATACACTCTTGTTTGCAGAGCTTCTGTGCCCTAATGAAATGGAAGGCACGAAATCCGTAATAACAGTTCAATGGAGCGCGTCTGCATTTGTGGACAGACAGTCTATCCCTTTCGCTCAAGTGACAGTTCACGTCAAGTAAGAGGGGATAGACTGCTTGTTTACAAATGCAGATTCGCCCTATTGAACTGTTACTACGGAAATAGTCGTCTTAACAACGAGTGTTCAACTTGTAAAGTATGAACTGTTCAGTTATGTTTATTGGGTTAAAAACAAGGTAAAGGAATGTTTGGCATTTGGGAGTTTGAGATTCAAGTTTCTTTCAGAAAGTTTAGTTTAGGTTGTTGATAAATGTTTGTTTTCCGTAAATAATAGATTGGACTTTAATCAATGGTTAAACTGGTCGAAGTGTACTATTTCATTTGCACATCTGCTTCTAGTTGTAATGTACGATAAGACTACTGACAGACGCGACAGGACGGGGCCCAGAAAAAAATGCATCAAGATTTATATTCCATAGACAAGTTAGTTTTCATCTTTCGGTTCCCAGTTTTTTTTTTAAATTTCCTTTAAATTTGAAATACATCATAGGTGTCCTTTGTATAAATCTCCGATTATTTACATTTTCTTATTTAATTAACTAATAATTCAATTTCTTCCGGGCCTTTTTACTTTGAATCATAATTTCAGATTTCCTTTATTCAGTGTTAAACTTAGATTAACGTAACTGCTTAAGTCATCCAAGTTCTTACTACTCACACCTACACTAATTTTCTTTCACCTTCCCTTCCTGATCCTCTATATCTTCCGGTGGTGTTCATTTGGTATGCAATACTAGTTCGGCCACTACCCTATTTTCCACAAGAAACCGGACTTGGACTGACTTGAGGCCGCGTCCCCCACCTTGCTCCGTAAAACGAAAAAAAAAGTTTCCTGAACTGTTATTGAAAAGTTTTCCAATAAATGATGAAAGAATTTAAAACAAAAAACTTAAAATAAAGATATCTAAAAAAATCTCGATGAAACATTTCGCTCTCAAAAGCATTGGAAAGCTGAGAAAATTTCTTATAAGACACATTTGAAAGTAGCGATGACTATTTTTTCTCCTTAATGTTGCCCACAAAACACGCCGTGATCAAATAATCATTAATATAATCTTAGCTTGTTTTTTTATCTCTATTTATTAACTATTGTCTATTGTTATTTTATTAACTATTTGTCTACATCCAGCTTCTCATTTTTATTCTTTAAAAATACATTCATCAATCTCTTACTTTTGATTCTTGATTTTGACACTAGGAAAGACTTCAGGAGAAAACAAAACACAGTAAAATAACAACTAGTTTTTGAATTCAAACTAAAAATAAAACAGTTTTTGATTTAATGAAAGTTGAGTGTTGAAAGTTGAAAGCGTGTTGCTCGTACTGACTCAGAGCAAGGGTGAGATGTAGGTGTAAGGGCAGTGCGTGTTCGTCGGGAACCTAGTGCATAAGATCGGTCAAGGCCCGTTCTTACACTGAAAATTGCGAATTGCGAATTACGATCAAGCTAGCTAAATTTCGATCTAAACTAACTGAATTAATTATAAACTATTTAGAAGACTTCTGATAATCAAGTTTGTATCGTAACTATAGATCAAATTTTCAACCATTTTTTGATCTTGATCCTGTCTGAAGTTGTATGCACTTAAGTGACTCATGCCTGTAAACTTTTGTACCAATAAAATTATGATGATCTCTTGAGAGTCGCTCTTTAGAGCGCGACATTCATTCATGCTCTTCTCCCGAAGAGCCGCACCGATCATCGCGTTCTCTGAACGAGCCCGAGATTCATCCGCGAATGATGATAAACTCGCCCAGCCCACCCAGCCCAGAACATCTCACAGCCAGTCAGTCGGTGGATCTAGTCAGGAGCGGACTCGGCACTTCACAGTTGTGAAACCCGCGCCGCACTTCCGCGCTAATCAAGTCAAGCAAGTTCTTCAGCGCGACTATACGCTACGCGCGACGATCTGCAACAACAACAACAACAACTTGAAGCTTAATTGATACCGCGACGCGATCGCTGGGGAATTCCCAGTGCCAAGTGGTTTGTGTGTTAATCAGCGCGACCCAAAGCATAGTGAAGATCGGTTTCGCGGAACAAACACAAAAAAAAAAACAGCGGACAAACATGATGACATCTCTAGTGGCGATCGCGACCTTTGCCGTCGTTATCAGCAGCCAGTGTTTGGCCAGTCCGGCCGGCCTGGATCGGTCAACGCAGCCCACCGTCTGTACGTATAGAGCAAAGGAAATGGTTCTTCTGCATGTTGTGGACTCCCAGTAGATCACATGTTGATGAGCCAAAAGTAGTGGCGAAGAAAACGAGCAAGTCATTCTTGTTCGGCTCAACGAGAGCCTTGGAGCCATCCAGTTTTACCGGTTTCCACAGCATTTCGTTCATCTACAGCGCTTTGTGTCGGATATTGATCTTTATCTTTCCTTCCCATGAACGTCTCCGGTCTACGTCATCGTTGTTGGCGATCAGCAGCTCGTAGACCTGTGCCAACCCAGGCGCCCTCGCCCTACAAAGATGGCCAAAGAGTGCCGGCTGGAAATGCGGACCTCTTTGCCTTTCCGGCCGACCCATCCACGATCGAGTCCAAGACGAATGCAAGGGTGACTACAGCTGAAATTGGCTTCCATTTGGGAGCGTGCTAACCGATGCTCATTTTTTAGAACCGAACGCCCGTATTCATCCCGGACCGGTGCCAGGAAAACGAGATTCTGTACCCGGGCGACCAGGAGAGTGACTGGGTGTGCGACTGCAAGCCGAGTAAGTGTGTTGAAAGCGGTAGAGATCGTTTAGTTTTGGTATCCGTTCGTTTTATGATTAACGGGCAAAGAATCACGTAATCGGAAATTTGCTCTTATCAATTGAATTGTAAAAACCGTTTCTGTTGTTACAGTTGAAAATGGGGTATTCCCCGTTGTTTACTGAGTTGTGACTAGCTGGGGTTTACTGTAATTTAAATTGAAAATTTTGCATGGTACGTAAGTGCAAAGAAATAAAACAACCGTTTAAATGCCAACACAATCGTTACCAGAAGAAGCTCTGTCTTGCTACCCAGGGTAAGACAGTGAGCAAGAGAGTAACTCTCGGACCTCTCGACTCCACAAACGGAAGGCAACGAGAGGAACGAAACTTCATTTATGCTTATGATCTCAGTTGAAAGCTCTGGTTAGTTTGCAATATTTTATTTTATTTTTTCTCGAAAACAAATCATATTTTCATCATTTCTTGGTAAAGGACGTGGTAATGAACAACTCGAAGCCTTTTTGGATTTGATAATATGCAAAATGATTTAGAAGCGATAAAAAAAGGATTTGTTTACAAGAGGCGCTCAAGACCTTTACAAAACTAACCCGAGAAAGGTTCGCCAAATCTCTGAATTGCAAATGTAACATCCTGGAACAGGACTGTTAAATTCTAACAAAACACTGTTGGAATACGGGGTACGGGTACAAATTTCAACCTAAAAACCCTTAGTGTACAAACACGTAATACATGCGCACGTAGATAACTCTATATTTGATAGAACTTTCTGTCAGCGATCAGCCGGGACTCGGGGTAAGCGTGATTGCCTCGCACCCAGTCGGCCTGGGTTCGATCCTAGAAAGCCCCGGTGGCATTTTTCGAGACGAGATTTGTCTGATCACGCCTTCCGTCGGGCGGGGAAGTAAATGTTGGCCCCGGTCTAACCTAGAGGTTAGGTCGTTAGCTCAGCCCAGGTTCAGGAATCATCTCCATAGGTCCTGTCTCGGTGGAGTCGCTGATAAGCAGTTGGACTAACAATCCAAAGGCCGTCAGTGCGAATCCCGGAGTGGATGGAAGCTTAGGTGTAAAAAGAAGTTTGCAATTGCCTCAACAATCAAACCATCGGGCACCTAGTTTCGAGTTGGAATCTCACAATCGAGAACGCCAAGGCAATGCTGTAGATCGGATAATTTGATTTGATTATTGATTTTTTTCTGTCAGCGATCATTTCTGAAAACGAAATTTGATCGCTGACACACAGCGCCTATCCTGATCGTCATTGCTTGGCGACGGTCGATGAGCGTAAACACGAAGACGAAACGAACGAAAAATGAGCACCACTCAATCCTCTGAGAAATGTTACGCCTCGATCAGTCTGATGGTAGAATAAAATCGGGCTTACAAGAGCCGATCCGGGCGTTAAATTTCTCAGCGGGAGGCAGCCGCCCGAACGAGACAATGTGCTCTTTCTCTCGTTTTCGTCTCCTTTTCTCTCTTCCTTGTGTTTGCGGCGTGGTGACAGAAGTCATTTGAATGCAATCATTGGAGAGATGATCGGAATCTCGGTAGAATGCAGGGGGTAGCGAAGAAGCCGCCATCTTGGAAGCTCAGAAAACAAACACTCAGAATCAGTATTATTCATATTACTTTGGTAACTCGAAGTGTGTTATCCTGGTTAAACTCAAAAGTCCCATGCAAATGTGTAAAACCAAGCAGAAAAATGTGTGATGCCGATTCACAGTGTACGGGCGCACTGTTTGAACGACCAAAAGAAAAAAAGTAAAAAAAGGTAAACAGAAAAATCACTTTTTTCGATATGAATTTTCAGCCAATATTGGGATGGAATCTCCAAGGATATGATAGAATTTGCCATCAGCAACACAATTTACGTGTTTTTCAGGTATTTATCGTTTGAATTGCGGGAAAATTGAAAATCAAAAACCCAAACAATGGTTTGTTATGGGCTACCATTTGACAGGTAGTGCTTTTGTTGTGGGCTCTCATTTGACAACCGTGCTAATGTCGACTGTTGTCAGTTTGCTTTGGTCGGAATAGGGTTGCCATCCCCCCGGTAGAATGTCAAACGACCGTTATCTGAGCGAATGGATTTCTAGAGGGAAGTCAATGACTGTGTGAGTGACTTTGCGTGGCACTCATTTGTTTTTGGGATTTTTGCCCCGCAAGGAGCTCTGTCAATCTGAAATGGGTCTTTCCAACACACGCCAACAATCCTTTTGTATGGACAGATGCCAACATTGTATGGAAACTTGTAAGGACGAACTAATGATGCAAAACGACTTCTTTGGTCATGAAAAAGTAACACTAAGAATCACTTTTATCTAAATCAAAACATACAATAAATCAAGGTTTTGTCTAATAGTTCAGGAGTTACACGGTTTTTTTTTTCAAGATGCTAATCAAACTAAATTCCATTCACAGCCTTCGTCTACCACCCACCGACCCGCAAATGCTACCAAATGTACACCCAGGGATACTGTCCGGATGGGACCATGATCTCTCTGAAGCCCGATGCGAAACATCCCGAGTGTATCGAAAACCATTGTTTCTTGTCAAAAACCATTCCAGAGCCACGCGTGCCCTTCAATCAAACGTGCGTGACGCTGAATGCGTACCACGACGGTTGCATGTTTGGCCGGCTGAACCGCGTGATTGGAATCGACGAGAAAACCAACGAACTGGCCTGCGTCAATCTAACCGAGGTGAAACTGCCACCGGGGGAGGAAAAATCCAGCTCGTCTTCGGGCACGACCGATCGAGATTCGGGCTCTGGGGCACCAATCAGCAACAACGTGCAGCAGTCGGATGTCAGAGGGGCCACGCAACAGGGTAAGTGACGACACCTTTTTTTAAGGAAAAAATAGGTTCTGTTTTTTTAAATAAAATTTACGTACATAACGTGTCAAAAATGACGCTTAATTTTAATTTTTGAACTTTTCCGAAAATCCATTTGCCCCCATTGAAACAATTTCACACCTTTAAATGTGAATGAAACTCGGTCAAATTAGTAAACTTCGTCAAACATTTCAAATCAAATCAAAAGTTCTTGTACTTGAAATTTGACATAATTTAGAAAACTGTCCCGCTGAGAAATTTAACGCCCCGATCGGCCTTTGTAAGACCGATTTAACTCAGCCATCAGACCGATCGGGTCGTTACATTTCTCAGTGGGGTAAAGATAATAAAAATTAAAAAGAGAGATGATACCGGCCCGGTAACATGGAGTTAAACTTTTTGAAAAGCCATGTTATGCTTCACAGCAACTGCACAGAAAGTTCAACTCCATGTTGCACTTTTAATTTCTTGATGGAATTGCATTTGAATTGGGTCCTAAAATAAAGCTTAGATTGCTGATATTATTGTTTACAGGGAACCATAGTTGATCCATCGAAAAAATGTTGTCTTGCCAATATTTTTTTGCGTTAAATTGAAAAAAAGTGATCAGAAATGGTTTTTAATCGTGTTTTTTTACCGTTGTACATAAATATTTACATAGGGCTTTAGTATCCAATTAGCGAACAGATCTTTTCAGTATTCACTTTAGATTCCTGTTCGACTTCAGAAGCAAATGCCATTTTTCGATCCGACGAACAATCAGTGCTGCCATTTTGATTGAAAATGTTTAATCCCAACATTTAAATGGACCAATGTGGATTTCTACAGTTTTTTAACGGTCTTATAAGCTGTTGTGTTTCATATGTTTATAGAACCATTTGAGGGGTTACCTACATGTAAATCGGCAAAAATGTCACAGGTTGGTTCAAGGGCGTTAAAATATACATTTTCATCTATTAGCAAAACAAACTTGAAGACATTTCGTCTCGCATTTGGTTGTATCATTGCCGAGATATAGCTATTTGATGTAAGCAGTTTCAAAAAGCGGGTGCCACGATATCTCCGGTCCCGTAGGCATGATGAAGGCCGATTCGAAAAAAGTTTGTTTAAAAAAAGATTAAAATACTTTTTTGCTTTTCACATTAAAATCACAGTGGGAAAAAAGGGCCCCAAAAATTACCGCAACATGATTTTGCGCAAACTATCGATTGCTTTTCACTAAAAGCTACGTTTTTGCAGCAGGAACAATAATCCGATAAAAAATCGTACTGCACGGACCGGTGGCCGGAGTACAGGCCACCGAAAGATCCGGATTTTTGGAAAAAAAAGTATCAGATTTATCCAATCGTGAACTAATACGCTTTCTTCTACCATGAATAGTAATCTCGTGACGAAAAAAAAAACAACATGAAAAAGACGCCATGTACATTTGCCGACGAAAAGCGAATCATAACAAAGCTTCCCCTCCAATGACAGCATGGTGATGTAGACTTTTATGGTTTCAAAAGAAGTTATGTTTGTTTTTCTTAAATATAAAGACGGAAATAATGTTTTATTGAATATGGATGATCTAGTATCAATAAAAGCCACATTTTTCATCATTTGTTATCATTAGAACATATTTTTTTGCTTTTGTTTTTAAATGGGAATTGGGTCCTAAAATGAAGCTTAGATTTCTAATATTATTGTTTACAGTGATAAAGCTTATTTTTCTGAGTACAATGACCCTTTGTACGACCACAAAGAGTTTAAAATGGATTTTTAAATCAATTTTGAAAAATTAACCTCGCGGTTCTTCTTGACAGAAAAGCTCCTACTTGACAGCTCGTTTCAAGGGGACCATAGTTGATCCATCGAAAAAATGTTGTCTTGTCATTATTTTTTTTGCATTAAAATGAAAAAAAGTGATCAGAAATGGTTTTTGATCTTGTTTTTTACCGTTGAACATAAAAAATTACATAGGGCTTTAGTACCCAATTGAAAATTTATGCTCAACATTCAAATGCGTTTTTCTCAAAATGCACGGTTTGTACATGATGTTTTTTGAAATGTTGACGTCGATTTGTTCGGGCTGTTTACTCTGTAGCTTTACCGTTTTCTATTCCGTTGATTTTAGTAAAATCTGGAACAAATTTTATATAAAGTTTTTGTTACTTAAATAAATGCAATATATTTGGAGTGACCACCTCGTGTGTTACCCCCAAAGTTGGCCCGAAAAATCAGGAAGCAAATTTTTTTCAAAAAACTTCAAAATTTCGATGGAAATTTAAATGCAATCAGCTGAAACTTATTTAAAATGCATTTCCCTGCGTTTAAAATCATGTTAAGCATGTTTGGATTGATTTAAACATCTTTTGATTATTTGACCGCGCACTGGACTCACAATCCAGAGGTTGCCGGTTCGAAACCCGGGGCGGACGCAAAAAATTCTAAGTGTAAATATAGATATTCAGTGCCCTCTCCCCGTGCCCATACCTTCACACTTAGGAGACCCGGGAGGCGGAGTCTTGTCGCAAAAAGAACGATACACGCCTGTGGATCCGTTGACGAAACCGCAAGGTTTAAGAGGGCCACATTATAAGGTGTTACGTCGATTCCGTTTTTTTTTGATTATTTGAAAATTTTGATGATCGCAAAAAGTTTTTTTTCTATTTTTTTTTTTGTTTTCATCATATTTACGTTTTTTATTTTCAAAGCTAATAATTGCAAAACAACTGAACTAGCGTAAAATGCATTTAAAATACTTTTGCATACAAATGTCGAGACTATGGCTTGTTATTTTACTTGCATCGGCCTAAACCACGGCCTAAACCGTTTAATATTTTTGCAAGATTCAAAGTGCGTTTTGAAGATCTGTTACAGATCTTCAAAACGTACTTTGAATCTTGCAAAAATAGTGTTTGTCACAAAATCTGCGTCAAGGCAATTTCCCATAAGAGTGGCATATTAGCCGTTTGGTTTTTCGCATCGGCAGCCAAGTCCTAATACTTTTTCAGCAAAATTCAAGTTCCAGAAGATGCGTTGGAACATCCTCTATCACCTGGTGCTAATATCTCGTTTTTGTCAAAAGTGGATATTAGCCGTTTTTTCAATGGTGGGCAGTGTACGAGGTTGTGCCCCAACATTGAAAAATGTATTTTGTTTTTAATTTTTTACAAGAAAAGACCGAAAATTCACGACAAGCAAAACAATGTAAATGGGCCAGTGCCGAAGTGTAAACAAAGGGTCTATCCTGCTCGCAAAAGTTGATTTCCAGGACCTATAAACTATTGTCTTTCATATGTTTATAGGACCTATTCAAAAAAATTACATTGGGAACGAGCCGGGTAAACCCTTTGTTTACACTTCGGCTTCGGCCCTATTGCAATGTTTTGCTAGAAATCAAAGTATACGACTCTGGCCCAGTCAAATCAAATCGAATTCTGAAACGGAATCTAATTAGAATCTTATCTAATCTAATCTAATCGAACACAAGCGCAGCCAGTCCGAAGAAAGCATCCTGGAAGAACTTGTGGTTAGATTACGCCCCAAGTTCTTTCTTGTCAATAGTAATAATTGCAGTACATCCGAGTTACCCCGAAAATGTATTGCAAAAATTAAAGCGGCCAGGCCTACTGCGTTGCATTAACCGCAGAGACAGATTCTGTGAACGGACCACATTTCACTGAATCAACAGGGGAGGAAGGATGCGTGGACATACCGTACCAAACGCTCCGAATAAGTTGAGTGTGGTGTGTTAGTGTAAATTGGCAATTATTTATATTTTTAGGGGGGAAGTGGAAATGGGAAAATTTGGGTTGGGGAAATTGGGATTGGGGAATGGGAAAGTGAGAAAGGGGTAAGAGGGTTATTGAATTTATAATATTATATTATAATAAAGGGGAATATAGTCAAATAGCAAATAATGATGGAAAGCTCTCACCAAGGAACAGCAAATCTTGAAAAGACACAGCCAGGTGGGTGGGGTCCCGATCGTCAGATCCCAAATTCTTGATGAAAAAAACAGGCCGATCGAATTAAGTGGAAGTGTTCCTTAACTCCGAATATCACCACTCCAACAACGGCTGCAGCTAGGGGGGCCCGAACCGCAGACGACGACACTTGAGGAATTGAAGAGAGCTGGTCCAGATAATCGCGAAAGCTCCGCTTCCAAAACTTCCACTGGTCATCATCAGAAATTTTGCGTTGATCTTCATAACGTTAAAATATTTACTTTTTTTCACAAAAAAAGGGTGAAAAAACGACAGCTAAAAATTTTCGCTTCCGACTTCGCGCACGGTTGCTGCGATCCTCCGAAACGGAATCTAATTAGAATCGTACGCAAATTCTGTTTCAAACGCAACAACCGGTTCGAACACGGAACCGTATTCGTATACGATTCTAATTAGATTCCGTTTCAGAATTCGGATTGAGTTAATAGAGATATCCACGGTTTCTCTCACGCACACCATCATTCTGTGTTAGTATTTGTATTTGAAGTATTGTTTTGGTTTTGAACGATTGTGATTGGCTGAATTCCAAGCAGCTGATTTTGTTTACACTTTTTTTACGCAGACATAGGCAAATCGAGTAGATCAATCGTCTGTAGAAACCAGCTGTTTACCACGTGCTCGTGGTATAACAAAGGACACAGCTGATTTTGACAGACGAATCATTCTACTCGATTTGCCTTTGTCTGCGTGTAAATTTTGTTACAAACTAACACACTCTCGCGCCTGGATATCTCTATAGTCAGGACCCGGTGCCTGCTGTTCCCGTTACAGTTTATATGGAATTCCAATAAGAATGTAACAGAAAAATCAGGCTTCGGGTCCAGACTGTTAACTGGTGTGAGTGAGTCTCCGTCAAACTGCCAACACTGCCCCTCGCAACAACAACAACAACAACCTCACCTGTCAAAAGTGAAGTGGAGCAGTTTTCGTTTTTTCGCGAGACGACGACGACGGCAGCGAAAAGTCATCCACACACAAGAGAGGAGGAAAAAACGCAGCAAAGTGAAACTTTTTTCTCCCGTTCGATTTCGAGCCATTATTTGCGTATTCTTGGTGCAATTTCAACCCATGGAACGTCACTAAAAGTAAAGATTACGGATTATCGTCGCGAAGTATCCGCCGGGGACCGGGAGCAGTGATTTCCGAACACAAGTGCGTGTTGACCTGATTGGGGTTTGGTGAAAGAAAGTGCCCTCCCTCACACCCCTTCCACCCGTCGTGTGCCCCCTGGACCAGCAAATCCCGTTTCATTCCGGAAGAGTGTGTTGTGTGTCCAAATGGTGGTTAGTGTTGCGCCCCCGGGGGTGGTCGCTCCGAGTGTAACCTAGTGGTCCTCGTGCGAGGGAGAAGAAGGAAAAGGGGAGGAGGGGGTTGGTGGGGGCCCAAGACAGTCACGGAACCCTCTCGAGAGCAAGATGTTTACCAAAAAGTCCAACATCGATCTGAAAAAGTCGACGGCCAAAATCCAGGACAGCAAAAAGGATTCGACGGCCCGGCTGCGGCACCTGAAGACGATTCTTGGTAAGTTCCAGCTGCAAGTCAGGGAACACAACACACCCGGAGAAGGGAAGGTTGGCCAAATTTACATATTGTTGCTCGCGTCTTCACCCCCGCACCTTCCCAGGTGGTGGTAATGTTGTGGAGTGGCCTTTCTCTGTCGATTCCATCCACGAATACAAAAATACGAACTTGTGAATGGCAGTAGGTACACACGCAACAAAACTGAATAGGTGTGTGAGGTGTGCGATGTGTTTGTGATTCATCTCGCTGTGTGCGGTCTGGTGGCAAAGTTGCCATTTAGTTTGGGGAACTTGTGGGACGGGTTCGATTCGATGAGTAAGATCTAGGTGTTAGATGTGATGCCTACTAGCGGACTCAACACTAATATTTAATTTTATGCAAATTGCTAATAATTATATTTATTCAATTAACAGTATTCAACAGCTCGCTTTTTGGACTTAATTAAAAATCACAAAATCTCATGAAAGTGCCGTATTTTCTTTCTTTCAGTTTCTTTTTTCGTAAGTAATACGGTGCAAGGGTTTCGAGATACAGCGATATTTAAATTACGAAAAAATATTTTAAACACTTACCTTCTCAAATGGCATTATCGAGTGGAACTGACTCCATGTACACAAAAATGGCTAACATAAGGGTTAATATGTCTACAAAGTCTACAACCAGATTTTTTTTTAAATCTAATCTGACATAAACGCAGTCATTCCGATGGAAGCATGGTGGAATGTCTTGTGATTTGATTACGCTCTAAGCACTTTTCTTGTCAATTTTAAAACTTGCAGAACATCCGAGAACACCCGAAAATGTAATACACAAATTAATGCGGCCAGCCCTACTGCGTTGTGTTTACCGCAGAGAGAATTCTGTGAAAGGATCATCTTCACAGAATCTACAGGGGAGGAAAGATGCGCGGACATACCGTACTAAACGCTCCGAATATGTTGTGGTTGGATGTGTCAGTGTAAATATGCCAAATAATTTTATTTTAATATAATATAAAATAGGACAGAAAAGTTATTTAACAAAAAAAATATGGCAAAATTTCAATAAACCAGGCAATCTTCAACAGACCTATCAATCTACCGTTTAATAGAAGGAACAGGTAAAATCAGGTTTCAAACTACTACCGGCGTTGCAAAAAAAAACGTTTTTTTTTTGTTCGTGATTCGATTATCCGAAGTCCCATACAAACCTTCGGATTATCAAACTATGGATAATCGAAACTTTGTATAATCGAGGCTTCGGATAATCGAGTCTGGACAGTAGGTATTACTAACATACCTTTCCATCCCTGAAGTTAGCAAGGTACCGGCCAGGAGCCTGTATTTTGTTTAATTATGTTTGGTAGACCCAATTTAGGTACTAGGCCCAATATAGAGAAATATCCCCCAAAGGTTAACGATTTTTGGGCTAATTATTTCGTGGAAGTAGCCTAAGACGTTGCAGAAATCTCATGAAAAAATATCCATAAAAATTTTCAATACAGTACATGTTCGATAGTTGGGCTGAGAGCGTAGTCCAGTTACCGAATGCTGCTCGCTAATTGGGCTGGAAGAAATATGACGAGGGGACCACCGATGCATAAGATATCCTGCTCATTTTTCAATTTTGCCAATTTTCCTTATAATTTTGACTTGAAATTGAGCAGCATGAGCATGGTTGACTGCCAATGAGCTGCTACTCCGTTATTGACAGGTCAGCTGAAGTTAAACAATGAATCAAAAATGATAAGTGTGAGCCAACCATCCGTTCACTGTTTTATCCTCTGAAGATCCCTACTTTATTAGTCAATACCGGCGCCCTCCCAAGAAGCCTGCAGTTCAACTAAAGGGAGGAATGTTAGTCCGAAAGTTGAAGTTGCAGACTCATCAAGCACATAGTTTTTCGCTATATACTTGTTGATTCCGTTCTGAGACCGTTGAATCCACAGCATCTCCTTCAAGCATCACGTGATTATTATTTTTTTAATTAGTAGGTTAAGGTTTTGGCTTTTCGATGCCTCCCGAGCTACGATGCTATGGGGAGGACTTTCATAACAGACCCGTCGGCGAGCCTTCCGAGCAACGATGCAATGGGAAGGTCTTTCTGGTTAACACACAAAATCACTCACACACAGTTATTTTGCTCCACTATTATCTCGACGTTCCACGTCACCGTAAAAAAATAAAACCTTATTTAAAAAATGTAAACACAATTTACCCGACGCCGTGCCTTCCGATCAACGATGATATAGGAAGGGCTTTGAAAATCACAAAACAATTGATTAAGATTACAAAAGCACAAAAAAAAAAACATCAATTACTCAACGAAAATTACGCTCAAGACAAAAATAATTCAGTAAGGCAAGAGCGTGGCCTCGCCGCCCGCAATCGATTAAGTAGGAAACACAATTAACACCCTGTTACTTCTCAACACAATTACTACGACAAACTCAACCGGCGGCGTGCCCTCCGATCAACGATGATAAAAGAAAGACTGATATTATCATTGCTAGCAAGAAATAGCACACATAAAAACACGACAAAAGGCACATACAAAAAAGTACTTTTCACTCTGAATATTTTTTACGACCACGCGCTCCCTTTACAAATTATGCACTCACCACATACGAACAGCGACACAAAAGCACACAAAAAAAATAACCTGAATAATCACGGCTTCGCGTCCCCACTTCCAGCGCACCCCCAATTTTCCTTTAATTTTGACTTGAAATTTCATAAAAACTTAAAATATTATATCTAACTTGTTGAACTTGTTTTGTTTGCGTCCACTGCACTATGGGCCATCTCCATACAAACAGGCGGCCAAATTATTTTTTTGCTTTTTAAATGTTTTTTTCATACAAATTTGGGTAATTTTATGGTATTGAAATGATATACGTCGATTTTTATGACTTTTCATGTTTTTCAATAGTTGATTGTTTATAATAAATAGTCTTTTCATACATTTGCAAATGCAAAAGAATTGTATATATATATTGTATTGAAAGTTTATATTATTAAATTATGGATAAGCTAATACATCCCCACTTTAAAGACACAACCCCTCCCTCCTCTTTCTTTCCCCCCCCTCTCCTCCTTCCCTCCAACAAAATTTTGTTAAGCGTAATAAATTCATTTTAAGTCAAATATTTATTATTTACTGCTGAGTGTTTCTTTTGTGAGTCCATGCCATATAACTTGAGACCCCCTACCCTTACAGGCATAAATTGCGAAAATTTTAATTGTTAAATCAAATAACAGAAAAAATAATTTTATTCAAAATATTAATTATGAAGTAAAACGATAAAATACAAACCATATTCTTAAAATTCATTTGATTATAGAGTTTGTGACAGCTTCAGCATATGTTAAAGGTACTTTTTATGATGTTTTGTACTAACCAACATAGAACTTAAGGTGAAATCGGGCCAAATCTATTTTGGGCTTCTTATTCTTATTCTTCTTTTTCTCATCCATCATTGAAATCATTAATCATTTGCAATATATTTGTGTTGGTAAAACCAGCACACACCACTACTAACAGAGTTTGTTTACTAACTGAAATCACACATAGTTTTGATTGTCAAAATTTCTTGTAAATTTTACTGGAAATAATTCGTTAAATATGGCACATACAACTTGTTAGAATATTTTAATCCCAGTTGGGGTGTAATCCCGACTAACAAAAACAAACCATCCACTTTAACGACCCACAGGTGGTCTCTATTGCAAGTTTCTGCTCGAACCTTGGAGTCCGAAGGCTTGATTGGGGAGGGCACCCAAACCTCTTTCTACTCCAAGGAACCATCCACCCCGGAGTTTAACTGACAACCATTGGATTGCGAGTCCAACCGCCGCCAGCGATTCCACCGGAGCAGGCTAGGTTTGGTGTGTTGATTGTCCTTATACGGGGGAGACGACTCCTACACCTGAAATGACTTAACGACCTAACAACAACTAAGGCCGGGACGTTTTACTTCTCCATCCGATAGAAGGCTGTAACGGGCGGAAATTGGATAGGAGATTTTGGGGTACAACTTCCACTTCTGCGCTAGGCCGGAAGGGCCGTGGAAGTGCTGGTATGTGATGCCCGACCCGGCCATGAGACCTCAGGGCAGGCCATACCAAGGCAACTCGCCACCGAGTCACCGTCAGATCCCAACAACAAGAAACTTCGAGCTGGACAGGCTAAAATGCGGGATTCCCGACAAGGGTTACCCTCTTAGTTCTCCCGCTTCCACAACGACCCTCCGACGAACTAAATCTACTTGCGGACCGATCTAAAAAGTCGCAACTATCTCTACAATGCGCCGCAGCGCTTTTAATTTTCATTTTAACGTCTAGGTGTATGTTTATATAAGAGTGTAATTGAGTTTTTACATCTAATTTTAAGTTAATAGTAGCTTCTCACTCTTGACCGTTCGCCGACGGTTTGCGCAGCTTCCATCACGAACACGCGAGGGCACGACTCACCTGAGCTCGAATGTGTGACCAATCAGGTCGACCAGCGTTTAAGGAATCGCGCTCAGGGGTTGTCGAGGGCATTCAGGCTAACCGGAAATCACAGGGCAAGTTCGCGGGAGCGGCCGATTGCCGAGGTAGCCATCCCCAGTCCGCGCTCACGTACGCGGGACCAACCAGGTCGACCTGCGTCTCAAGGCCAGCGCTCAAAGGGGACGTCGTCGTCGGATGTCACCGAGCTGGGTAGGGTGAACAGTAGGTGTGGCAGGGCGGATCCGAGAGGTGCTGGACACACGCAGCTAAAAGAATTCACGCACAACCAAGGAAGAGGGGGGGGGGTAGAACCGGAACACGGCCGCGGCTAACTAGCCTCCGAGCGGTTGATCGGGCGGTTTTCATCAGCGGGGCCCGTCAGGGTCAATCAGCTTGCAGAGACGTGCGTTCGTGGCAGTTGTGGGTGACGGTTCCTTGGCTCGGAGGGTTGATGGACCTCCTACAAACCGGCCACAGGTCGAGTTGTCTCGATCACGGCCACAACCGGGTCCAGTGGCTCAGGAACCCGGGTTCAGGGTTCCCTACGGACCAGATGAACGGTCGTGAGCTACGCTGGAAGCCGGACCAGGATCGGGGCAGTGCCTCGTCGACCAGAGCGCTCGTGGCTTAGATTCGCGCACTTTTCTTTCTCACTCTACTAACGCTTGTTGTTGTTCTCGTTGCTGCTGTGGGTTGGCTGGTGTTGTGGGTGATGCGCGGGAGTTCGTGGTCGTTGCGACCCGCAGTCGCCGGCGTCGTTTTTACACCCGTCTGACTTGGTCACCTGGGGTAGATCGCGGGCCAGGCCAGGTGGTGTAGGTTGGAACTCCTTATAGATTCACTTTCTCTGACCGTCGGCAAAGATCCTCTCCCGGACCTCTTCTTCCCTCCACTATCATCTCGCTCCGAATCCTGATCCGTCCGTTCCGTCCAACGCATTCTTGGTCACATACTACAAATCTGCAGGCGACGTTTTTCACGGATGACCCGGAAACGGTTCCGGCAGGCTGCACTGATACGGGAATGACACCAGTCGTCAATTGTAATTTGCTGAAAAAAATATAATAAAAATCGAATCGGAATCGAAATCGCACCATACTCACTCTTGGTGCGATGCAATTCTGCTTCCCCGAGGCTACCACCGACTTCGGCCAAAACTCCACCACCGATTGGCCAGATCCGGTATTTTGCCGAATTTGTGTTCCGGAAAAGAACCCAGAAAAATTCGCTCCGCCAGAACCACTTCAACAAAATCAACAAACAAAGCAACAACAACAACTTGTCAGAAAGATCAAGACTCCTGATTGGCTGAAATAAGCAGTGATGCCAAGTCAAGGGCGAACAAAATTATATCAAATTAGATTGTTCTGAATTTGGTTGAAATTTTTGCTCCAAGTGACTTTTTTACTCAATATATTCTGTGTTTTATTGAATAAATAAATTCTGCTGCTTTTCAGTGGATTTTAACAGAACAAATTAAATAATATTCGTATTATTGTACATTTAAAAGCTGAACGCTGCTGGCAACCCTTTATGCCGTGATCAAAGAACGTTTGGCAATGGCTTGTACAAAGGAAATTAAAGCAGTTGACTAGGTTTTAGGTACGACTTTTCAAAATATTTGTAAAGAAATGATGATTTTCAGCTTGCTGTGCAAGAACAGAGAAGAAGAAAACGAAAATTTGCTCGGTTCGGAGGCTCGGGTTTCGGAAGTTTCGGCAAATTACGAGGAAAATAAAGTTTTTTTAAGTATCCAAAATTACTGTTCCTGCAAGTTTTCGCCAAAATAGGACTTGCTTAGTGGTATGAAGTGCATTAAGTGAGAGGTTATCGGAGTTTTCAGTGAAATAATGAAGAGCCCAATTTTTGTGAAGAAGACGGCAATTTTTTTTTGGGAAGAAGAAGCCAGCGATTGAAAATTTGTACTGGCGCAATATTTCAGGACTTTCCAACGTTTTTAAGTGAGTAATCTTAACAAAATATCCTGCATTCGATCATTGGTGAACATATGGTCCTGGAGTTTTCATTTGGTAAAGGTAGGTGGAAAATAGTGCTTAAAAAACCATTATTCTGGTCAAGGTTGTTCTCAGGCAGTCGAGGCTAAGGTTATGTTTGTAATCATTGATTGAAATTAAGGTCAAAAGACGGCAGCCTTTTCGGCCATTTTTCTGATCCTTTAAAATTTCACCTTAAATGTGGATCAGTTTCATGGATTGATCGCAGAAATTCATCATGCTAAGTCAACATTTTGATGAATACTTTTTCCGGTATCAAACTGAGATTCTCCAGTTTCGCTTGAGAAACTTCGGTACGAATACCTTATTTTGACTAAGGTACTCAATTTTAAATGTAGGCAACAGAAAATTCCTGTAAAGTCATTTCGAACTTCTTGAAACCAGACCTGTATTGATTTTTGAAGCGACGATGCCCACGAAGTAGGTAGCAAAGCAAGTGAAATAAACGGACGCATATGTAGATTGCAGCAAATTTTGATAAAACGTAAATGTTAGATCCAATCTTTCAAGTGATCTTAGTTTCATGTTTAGCATCGGTTAGCAAAAAAAGTGCTCGATTAACAAACACAAAAAAATAAGTTTTGTCAAAAAAATGCTCCAGTTATTTGATGAAAACTTCAGTTTTTGGTTCGGAAACGACATTTTATCTATTAATAGTTTCAAAGCTTATCTCATTACCTTTCCAACGATGTATATTTGTCCTAATAAAACATTTAAAATGGCTGAGCTATGTTAAAATTAAACAATCAGCCTTTTTTACGAAAAACGCTAGTTTTTTACTCCATTTTTTGACTTTCAGCTTGCGTATCTCCGTAATGAACAAACTTAGAGCTTTGAAAATTTGGATTTTTCTTAGTTAGAATGTTTACTTTCGAGAAAAAAATACCAAAAAATATTTGGAGAAGGTCACTTTTTTGAAACTTGGCCACCCAATGTACCATAGTGCACTGGCCCCTCGATAATTTCAGTTTGTTTTTGTTTTTCGACGTTTATCTGCTTTTTAAGTGGGCGAGCGCCCAGTTAAAAAGTAGCCCAGTTACCGAACAAGTACTGTATCTCGATGTCTCTGTACTATCTTGTACTAAGCTGACTGGTTTTCATATCTAGTTAGCATAAGAAAGCACAGAGGCATGGATCGATTGGAATCGTCCAGAACATGAATTGAGTGTTGCCAGCTTGCCGTTTTGCAAATGGCACATTTCCGTAGTAACAGTTCATAGGGCGAATCTGCGATTGTAAACAAGCAGTCTATCCTCCTCTTACGTGACGTGAACTGTCACTTGAGCAAAAGGGATAGACTGTTTACAATCGCAAATTCGCGTTATTGAACTGTTACTATGGTTTTATGCGAATATGGGTAGTATGCTACTTGCGTTAGAATTTCTTCAAATTATTTTTTTACTTGAATTTTTGATCAGTTTAAACATAATTTAAAACAATAAAGTATCACTGGCAGCCAAACACTACATCTGGAAAACTCGTTCAATAAACCACAACAAACCAAGATGTATGTAAATGTGGATCGATGCAAACACCACAACATTCTGAAGGAATGAAGGTGAAAAAAAACCCGGATTGTTTCTGAATACCTATTCGCACCTATTTCTCAGACCAGAACGCAACACACGCTTATGGAAAAGACAAAAAAAAAATAGACACAAACACATTCGTCGAGTGTAAGCAAAAGCTGGATGCCGCTCCAGAATAGCTTTGCACAGGTGGGGTTAATTGATGTGGGTAACGAGATGCTGTGGAAAAGCCATAAACAATCGAATGCATTCGACTTAAAAAGCTCACATTTATGCTTCAGAAGTTGTGATGATAATTAAAATTACCAATTATTTCAATTCCAAGACAGACAAGCATGTTTAAGTTTTTAATCTGAGTAATTAATTACAAACAGAATGAAAAGTTACGAACAATGTTTTATTCTGTGCGTACATCGTGAAGCAAGAAGCTCCACTGGCAGACTCTTCTGTTTGCACTGGAACTGTGTACAGTTAGATCCAGGCTAACCAAACCATATAGTTGCTACTTCTTGTCTTGTCGGTGTGTGCCCGCAAGTGAAATACAGTAGCAGCCTTACTTACTTACCACACCACCGTCAGGTCTAGCTTAGCAGACATGAAAGGCGAGAATATTGAACTCTCTAAAGTAACAAATTGGTTTAAAATTCATCGCACATTCGCAACCTGTTGCGCCGATCGATTTCACCCGGATTTGGCTGTTTTGAACTTGTTTTGCTGCTTAGTAAGTTGAACAATGATTTAAACACGAATGTTTTTTGAAAAACAATTCAACAAAACAATTTTTCTTTATCTATCTATCGTTTGCAATGTTATCTTCTGTTACTAGCAAATACAAACATACCACTGGTTTTCAAGCACTATCAGATAATCAATACTGAAATAATTAATGTTTCTGTGGTTAAAGTGTTTGAAAATCAAATACGATAAGATAAGGTAAATTAAAATTTTATTAAAAAAATGAATACGAAAAAGTATGATAAAATCGGAATCGACTACTTTTAATACATTTGAACATTTCTTTAGTTCTTCTTCTTATACAATCAATTTTTATCTGTTTTTCTTCTTCGTTTCAGAACATGTGGACACCGAGGAGGCAAAGAATCTGTTTGAAGCCAACTACAGCCATGTGTACTACATCCTGTACGACACGTTCGTCCAGGCCGAAACCAATCTGCGCCAACGAGGTAAGATCTTGGTTTTTTTTTTCAAACTTAACAAAAAGCTTAAAAATTCACACCCAGCAACACTTCGCTTTCAATGTCAAGTCCAGATCAGCAGCGTGGTGATGTTGAC
Source organism: Culex quinquefasciatus (assembly GCF_015732765.1). Lineage (NCBI taxonomy): Eukaryota > Metazoa > Arthropoda > Insecta > Diptera > Culicidae > Culex > Culex quinquefasciatus. Next base: position 33,680,182 of record NC_051861.1, read on the forward strand.
TGTGTGGTGCTTCCATAATGCCCTCCTACTCAAATTGAGCGTTAGCTAACGTTTTGTGTTTGCGGAACATTGATTCGATGTTACGATTTACGTAACTAAATTGATACTTTAACTTTTTTTATTTCAATTTCATTTGATTTTTGATCGTTTAATACCTTGACTTCCAAACCAAAAAGTACAATTAAATGCGACAAAGCGAAAATCAAACAACAACCCAAAAAAAAAAATTAATTCACACCTATGTATTTTCTCCACCCGCACGGAACCGCAAATCGCAAATCTGCGCCCAGAACTATCGTTCCATATCGGTAAGTGCTGCTTCTGCGGGGTGTTCGATTCTCTTCTTCTTTTTCCCCGTTCGACCTGTTATTGGCTTGTTTGATATCGAATGTTTGAGTGTCGTTAACCCGCTGCCTCTTTTTGGTGTACTGACGCCAAGCTTAATTGTTCGAACTTTGGTTTGCGCTGTTTTTTGTAGTTCTTTTTTTCGCGTTGAATGCTGTCCGTGCTTGCATGATTCATATCGATCTGGAAAGTCTAGCTCGAGCAGCTAGCAAAATTAAGCGTGATTTCAGACTTGCTCAACTTAACCCTCTAACGCCCAGAGCTGTTTGCTTATCGTAAAAATAGTAAATGGCTTAAACCCACAAACGTCGAATTGGGGCAAAAAAGTTTAATTTGAAGTGGTGCACCAGAGCACCATCAGGAAGATGAGCAACTTTTTTTTTTCAAACCACAAAATCTCGTTTTCTTCAAATCTATTGGTTCATTTGTTTGAAAACGCTTCGAAATGTGTTAAAAGCTACTTATTCTTTGCTGTAAGACCATATTTCTGAAGTACTACAAATTCTAAAATCTCTGCATTTTCAGGTTTCTTTGATTGGCTCATTCAAAACCCACAAACAACCATTTTCATGAAAAATGAGGAAAATAATAAAACTATCGGTCTAATAACAATGTTTTGTCTTGTTTATGAATAGTCAAAACGTTTATAAACTTTTGTTTTAATAAAAATAAGCTTTTTCTGTAATTTAGAAAAAAGTGCTCCTGAATATTTAGTTGCTCATATGCCTAGGTGGTGCTCTGGTGCACCAAATGAAAAAGTTTGAAAAACACTTAAAACCGGTCCAAACTCACAATGTTATTCACAGGGGTTCTTGTCCAAGGCTCAAATGATAGCAAAACATTTTTTGTTTGATAAAATTTGGTGTTTGGTAATTTTTACGGGCTTTCGAAAACAGGTCTTATTTATTTCCCTAAAATTGGCCCATTTTTGTTTACATTTCGCACTGTAACTTTGCTGGTGCTAAACCAAATTTGATGAAATTTGGGAAGACGTTAGTATACATTCTACATGAACACCTGCATCTTAAAGCACCATGAAAAGTTGTGTCAGTTCCGAGATATTTGAGTTCAAAGTTTTGGTGCTCTGGAGGAAGACTTAAGCAATCGTTTTATTACATAATAACTTTGACTAAACATAGTTAAAGCGCTTAAAACATGCAATCGAAATGAGTCATTTTTCAGTTCAAATCGGGCAGATGACCAGAGCGAGCGTATGCATTCGAGGCCGCGCCCCTTTTGTGCTGTTCTCCGGCTCTGCGGCTATTTAAGCAGAAAATTTTGCAAAAGCAAGTCACATTGGAACGCATACAGCATGCACTCAAAACTGTCGACGACGTACCACCGACGACGGAGCCGGCTCCCACCGCCGTTCAACACCGAGCGGCTGCAGGACACGGCTGCGGCTCAGCACTACGTGCAGCAGCTGGAAGCGAGCCTGCCAACGGAGGAGTAACTCGGCGCTGCCTCGCTCAACGATGGATGGAGCAGAATATGCTCGGCCATCGGCAGTGCCGCTGAAGCCGCGCTAGGTAGTACGGTCCGAGTTGGAAAGCAGCGCTGGTTCGACGAGGAGTGCCAGCGGCTACTTGACGAGAAGAAAGCAGCTTATGCGGTGAAGCTGAGAGCTGCAACTGATGAGAACGTGGCCAGATACAAACAAGCGCTGAAACAGCAGAGAACGGTCTTCAAGCTCAAGAAGCGCCAGCTGGAAGATCGCGATCGCGCCGAAATGGAGAAGCTGTTCCGGCAGAACGAGACGCGAAAGTTCTACGAGAAGGTTAACCGGTCCCGCAAAGGCTATGCGCCGCAAGCCAACACTTATCGGGACGCCGAGGGAAACCTTCTTATGGACAAAGGCGAGGTGTTGAACAGGTGGCAGCAGTTCTTCAACGAGCACCTCAACGGCGATGTAGCGCATGGAGACGGCTTTGAAGCCCAACTTGGACCGCCTGCTGCCGACGAACAGTTCCCGGCACCTGATCTGGAGACGGTGAAGAAGGAGATCAGGCAGCTGAAGAACAACAGGGCCGCCGGTAAAGATCGGTTACCCGGTGAGCTCTTCAAATATGGAGGAGAGCAGTTGGCGAGGGCGATCCACTTGGTGATTTCTAAGATCTGGAGGGAGGAGAAACTACCAGTAGAATGGATGGATGGTGTCGTGTGCCCCATCTACAAAAAGGGCGATAAGCTGGACTGCGGCAACTACCGCGGCATCACGCTTATCAACGCGGCCTATAAAATCCTCTCCCAGATCCTCTGCCGTCTGCTGACACCGTACGCACGGAGGTTCGTGGGCCCCTATCAAGCGGAGTTTACTGGCGCTCGGGCCACCACGGACCAAATTTTCTCGCTCCGGCAGATCCTCGAGAAATGCCGTGAGTACAACGTGCCCACACATCACATCTTCATCGATTTCAAGGCAGCGTACGATACAGTCGACCGCGAACAGCTATGGCAGATCATGCACGAGAACGAATTTCCGGACAAACTGACTCGGCTGATCAAGGCTACCTTGGATCGTGTGATGTGTCACGTGCGAGTGGCAGGGGAGCTAGCGGACCCCTTCCAATCGCATCAAGGGTTACGACAAGGTGACGGCTTATCCAATGCGCTGTTCAACATCGGACTTGAGGGAGTTGTGCGAAGAGCGGGTATAGACACGAGAGGCACGATTTGCAACAGGACAGTCCAACTTCTTGCTTATGCGGACGACATTTATATTATAGCGAGAGACCTAGAGACGGTGAAAAGGGTTTACACCGCCTTAAAGACGCAAGCAGGACGAATTGGATTGGCCATGAATACGACGAAAACAAAGTACATGAAAGGGAGGGGCTCAAAGGACGTTGACCCCCCAAGACTCACCCCTCTAGCTGTGGATGGCGATGTGCTGGAGGAGGTGAGCGAATTCGTGTACTTGGGATCGCTGGTAACGACCGACAACGACACCAGCTTAGAGATCCGGACTCGTATCCACTCCGCGAATCGCGCCTACTTTGGATTACGGAAAACCTTGACATCTGATCGAGTGCAACGCGCCACGAAGCTGACCCTGTACAAGACACTGATTAGACCGGTTGCCCTCTATGGCCACGAGACCTGGACGCTGCGGCAAGAGGACGAACGAGCCCTTGGAGTTTTCGAACGGAAGGTGCTGCGAACGATCTACGGTGGAGTACGTACAGCTCAGAACGAGTGGCGAAGGCGCATGAACCACGAACTGCACGCGCTGCTGGGAGAACCGACAATCGTTACCCTGGCGAGAATCGGGAGGCTCAGGTGGGCTGGCCATGTCGCGAGGATGGACGAAGACCATCCTGTCAGGATGCTCTTTGACCGCGCGCGACCGGATGGCGGCACTGGCCGAAGAGCAGGAGCGCAGCGTGCACGATGGGGTAATCAGATCGAGGCGGACCTAAGAAAGATCTGCAACCTAGGAGACTGGCGAGCTGCAGCCCAGAACCGAGCAACATGGAACAACCTTCTTGATACAGCACGGGCACCGCGTATGGTGTTCTAAGCTGTTTGGTATGTATGTCACATTGGAACGAGCACTCGAACTGTGCACATCGGGCCGGCGCGGAGGACATAGCAGCAGCAGGAAGAACTACCAGCAGCAGAAGGAGGAAATTTCGTACGAAGCCGCACCAAGCGGACCGGTGGAAGTCGCCATGATGTGGCGGTTCTCATGAAAAATGGCCATCTTGACAGTGGTGGCCAAAACCTGGAGTGGCCGGTGTTCGTTAAGCAGGTTCCCCCGGGGCCCGAGGGGACATTTACCGAAACATACGAGTTGTGGCAATATGGGTATCAAAATTCAAGGTTTTCGATACTGAACATGAAAATGGCCATTTCGACAGTGGTGGCCAAAACGTGAAGTGGCCGGTACTCTCAAAGCAGGTTCCCCGGGCCCGGGGGGGCATCTACAGAATAATACGAGTTGTGGCAATATGGGTATCAAAATTCATGGTTTTTGACACTGATCATGAAAATGGCCATTTCAACAGTGGAGTGGCCGGTGCCCTCATGGAAGGTTCCCCTTGGGGCAACATTTATGACAATTTTGCTGATAAATCTATGAAACAAAAATTGAATAATCTCATTCTAAATTTCAATAGCAATCCAAAAACATCAACAATCTCATTAACCCTCTAACGCCCATGGTTACTCCAGAGCACCACTAATTTTTGGATTCAAAATTAAATTTCTCTGCAACCATTATTTTTTTCAAGCTGCTTCAATCTGCATTAGTTGATACAGAATTTTAACCAATAACCATTAAAATTTCGTCTAATTTGGTTGATCCAGTTACGAGTAATGTGGAAAATGTAAAAAATCTCGATTTTGCACTGGGCGGGAAAGGGTTAAAATTGCTTGGTCCTATGTCTTTCGGTTATGTCTCTGACATACCATCTTGAACTTTTTTTTTGTAATGCTCTTTTTACGCAGTGGCGTTACGCTTTTTGTTTCGTCGATTTTTCTTAAACCATACATTATTTTTGCATGCTTCAAAAAGCGTTTTGTAGTTCTGAACAAAACCTACAAATTGCTTTTAAAAGATTGCGAAATGTTGTGTCGTTCCAGAGAAATCGACAAATTAGAAAAACGTAACGCATCGCGTAAAAAGAGGTTTCTCTGTATCATTTGAAAATAAGATATTTACATCTTCCGGCCAAGATCAACATTGAGATTTGTTTGACTTTTTGTACCTTGAACATGTTGGATGGAAATTGAACTGATTTAATTAAATTAAAAAAAAGGTTTGTGTAAGAAGAATTTGTTTCTAAGTATTCGAGAAATTACAGATTGAAGTTATAAATTTATGAAGCACGTGAGCTACCAAGAGCGTAAGAGGGTTATATATGAAAAAATATTGTTGAATTTCAACCACTTTTAAATGCTCAAAATTATTTTAATCTAATTGATTTATTAGGTTGATGGTATGGTATAACTAAAGTCATATCATAAAATCATGAAAAACCATTAAAAAACAACTTCGTACCGTCAGTGGGGGTGAGATTGGAGCAAAGTGATTTTTGACCATTTCTCAGTTTCAGTTGTGTAGGGGACATCTTAAGCTGAACTGCTCATGGGTGAACCGAATACACAAAATGGTCATAGGGAAGGATCCCACAAAGTTTAAATCAATTAAAACAATATGTTTATAAAATCGGATTTGGTCGTATCCAAAAATAAGATTTTACAAAAGTGCGTTATCCAAAACAATTGCTTCTGCATTTTGCCGAAAGGTGGCGCAGGTATCGCCCAAGTTTGCCCAAGTTTGAGACTCTTGTAGGAATCAATTCCCTACAACTTTGTCAAAGGGTGCACAAAGATCGGAGTCGTCATCCTTTACAAACTTCAGAGTTGTCCATAAAAAGGTGTTTTGAATGTATCGAGTTTTGAAATCTGTTTCTTGGTGTCCTGATCAATTTGATGTTAGGATCATGAAGGAAAACTATCCCAATTTTTAAGCATAATGGAAATAACGGTTTTCTGTACCTTATGTCATTAATTGAGTCCATGACCAGAGAATGGAGGATTTATACAGAAATTTTGGTGAAAAGTTCGCTTTAAAAAACAATTTTTATTAAATACAAATTATTGATTCTATAAAGGAATTAAATATTCAAATAACCAACAATTTTCCCCTCTTCTCACCATCCTCTCAAAACAGTTCACAAAACCCACCGCGAGGAGCTGGACGGTTCGCTGTGGCTGCTCAACAAGATCCTGTGTCTGCTTCCCGAGCTGGTTGCCCGCCGCTGGCAGGTGCACTCACTGGGCCGCATCCTCGCCAAGCTGCTCCACTACGGCAATAGCGTCAAGTTACGGCGCGAGGGCGTTCGCTACTTCCTGCTGTGGTACCAAGCCCTCGGGGATAATGCTCCGCCGTTCGTGCACGGGATGTTCACCGAGCTGGTCCCCGGGCTGACGGTGCCCCAGAAGGGCAAGACGGGGCCGCTCGCGCTCGACTCGGAGTTTATCGCTACGGACGTGCTGAACCACCCGAACATGAAGGGCGAGTTGGGCGGGTCAGTCTTTCACGACACCGGAGCCCATCCGGTCAAGTCGCCGGAGATTCAACCGTTGATTCCGCCCAGTTCACACGAGAGGACGGCGGCGCCGGATCCGCGTGATGGGCTGGAGATCCTGCTGGACTGTATGGTGCAGTCGTGTGGATGTTTGAAGTGGCGGGACAATAACCCCCAGAAGCACATCCGGACGTTCAACTTTCTGCTGAGCAGGTTCCGGGAGCAGTATTTGCCGGTGTTTTGTCCCAGTTTCGACTACTCGACGTCGATTTACGAGCCGAAAATGGATCTGCCAGCGATGCGTAACATCTCCAAACGGGAGGAAGTGATGAGTTCGTGCATTGTGGTGTTGGTCATTTGGATCGCCAAGTACACCCACGAGAGGCACATCAGCACCAAGTTGGACAACGTGCAGATCGATGAGGACGCCATTGGAGAGAATTCATCGCTGCTGAGTAATCTGGGGTACACGCAGACGCAGCTGGTGCGTGATGTGCTGTATTCCAGCCGAGATACGGTTAACTTTGTGCACGAAATCTACCGGCAGGCGTTTCTGATGTCGTTTACCTCCAAGAGTCAGATCGAAGCGATGCGGATTGCCATCTCCGTGTACCGCGACTGGATGAGTACGATTCCACCGCCACCGTTTCTGCTGGAACCGGACACCAGTGAGGCATCGCTTTCGGGGAGTTCCAGCGAGTTGCAGCCAAACAGCGGAGGTCGCCCGGTTAATCAACGACTGCGAACCGATTCCTACCTGGGAGCCATCTCCAAGGAGAACGTCATGATCAGAGCCGGGCTGCAGAACGTCCTGCAAGTGTTTGTGACCAACGCCGTGAACGTGTTTATGGTCAACACCGCCAACCTGAATTTGCATTTCCAGTCCAAAGCGCACAGCGATGGGTACGTAACGCCGCTGGACGAGCAGACCGACATCTGCAAAAGGGTACTCAACATCTACCGCACGATGGTTATGAAGACACGCATGGAGGCCAAAACGTGGGAACAGCTGCTGCTCGTACTGCTCCAAGTAACCTCCGTCATCCTGCAAAACTCCCCCCCAAACGCCAAGAAAAACAACCTCGGCGGTCGCCTCGCCCAACCCATCTTCCAAACCCTGATCGTGACCTGGATCCGCGCCCACACAAACGTCGTCGTCAACCCGGGTCTGTGGGACAAGTTCCTCAAGGTCCTCTCCTCGCTAACGCACCGCGAAGAGCTGATCGTCGAGTGGGACAAAACGATGCAAACGCTGACGCGAGTCCTCGCGCGGCAAGTCTACAACATAAACCTTTCGGATCTTCCGCTCGATCGTCTTGCAGAACAGAAAGGCAAACGAAAGCGAGGCACGCCCTCCAACTGGACGCAAAGCTCGATCGCTAGCCAGGGTGACCGCCCGGATAGCATCGGCGGCGGCGCGGCCGGACAGTGCAATAACAGTAACAAGGTCTCGCTCGAGGATGGCACGGGGGAGGTGCGCGTCTCCTCTACCAGTCACGTACGAAGCATTCCGGGAACTCCGTCCCTCAACCGAAGCTACAGCGAAGGTAGTTTGGCGCCGTTCCGGAAGTCGCGCGCTCGGCGAAGAGTTCGCAACAAAACCAACGGACAGCACCACATGACGGGGCTGCCGATGACGGTGGAGCACTCGCTGAACCGGATGCTGACCAACAACTCGGGACTGAGCATTAGCAGTGAGAATTTGGAAGTTTCTCGGTTTTCGCACTGTGATGAATCGATTCTGCTGGGTCCGCCGCCGACGGCGACACTTCGGCGAGCGCTATCGCTGGACTCGATCCGACCTTCGCCGGGCAAGACTCGTGGTGGTGGAGTTGCCGCGGGGACGGACAGCGATAGCTATCGGTGTGGCTCGCGAAGTCCTTCACCGACGGCTTCGAGTGGGATCGAGAGCGGGTCGATCAAGGATTCGCCCATGCAGATTGACGTGCTGACGGCGGACAGTTCGAGCATTGACACGCAGGATGAGAATAATGTGTCGGCGGATCGGAGGTCGATCCTGTCGGGAGGATCGGCTCGCGGATGGTTGCCAGACGTGGCCGCGGTTATGTGGCGTCGGATGTTGGGTGCGCTGGGGGATGTTAATAAGATTTTGAATCCGAAATTGCACGCGCAGGTGTTTCAGTATTTGGTGAACATGACGGAGAGTTTGATCAAGATCCGGATGAATCAGGGCATTTCGATGGACGGTCAGTCGATTCCTACGCCGATGAATCTGGTGCCGCCGATCGCGCTGGTTGCGCCGTGGTGTTACGGCGCGCTTACTTTGGACGGACAGTACAGCCAGGGTAAGCTGTACGCCATGCAGCTGCTTTGTACGATCGTACGGAGTGGAGCCTGTCTGGGAAGTAACCAACTTCCGTTGTTCTACCACGCGTTACATCAAGCGTTGTCCGGAGAAGATCGGGCAATGGCTTACACCGCACTACGCTACCTTGGAGGTCCACGATTCCTGAGTTTGCTCCTCCCAGGACACTCGCTGCTTCTGCTAGACCTCGTACACGCTTCGACCATCGTACTAACTTCTTCAGAAACCGGCCCCCACGCTCCACGAGCCCAGGTTGCCGGCCTTCTAGGTTCCCTGCTATGCTTCCCGAAGACCTCCCTCCCCGGACCGGTTCTCCAACCCTCCGAACCCAACATCGACCTGATGGAATGTCCCGACCTGCAGGAGCACGTACTCAACGTCGTTCTACGCTGCGCTCGCCGCGAACCCACGGCCAAAGCGCGCTCCATCGCTATCGCCTCGCTCGGCCAATGGATCCTGCAAAATCTCACCAATCCGTCCAGCGCGCAAGTGTCCACGGGTAATGGCGATGGCGGCGGCAGCGGCACCTTCAAGCAGCGTATTCCACAGTATCATTCCAGTTCGAACGCACTGCCGCATCGCGAAGAACTCCCCGTCAATCCACGCATTCGGGAAGCATTCCAGGTGATTCTGCAGGCGCTTCAGTTCAAACATCGAACCATCGCACGACTAGCGTCGGAGACGCTCAAACTATGCGCCGAGAAAGGTCGTCGAATCGAACGGATCGATCGACTCCCTCAGCTCATCATCGACACGATCTGCCTGTCGCTGGAAATCCAGAACGTCCCGCACCCGAAAGACTCGGACAAAACGGTCATCACGTCGCTGCTGCTGACGCTCGGTGAGTTCTGCATGTCCTTCTCGGTGGACACGCTGCAGCGGCCAAAAAGTTCCGACTCGGACGAGCCGCTCATTCAGGTGGTGTTCAAGGTGTTGTACAAGATCGCGATGGGCATTCACAACGGCGAGCGGATCAAGCTGTTCACCACGGACGAGGACTTTGACATGACGATCACGCTGGACGATGTGCGCGAGCAGAGCTCGGACGCGACCTATCAAACGTCGGAGTCGATCGCTGGCTGTCAGTCTGCGATTCGGCTTTGCGCGAAGACTGTGGCGATGCATTTGATAACGAACTTGGGCCACTTTCCGATGGGAATCGGCGCGACGAGGTTGAGTTCGCTGGTTGATGAGCAGGACGATATGACGGGGGCTGGTACGGGGGGTGCGGGTAGCGTTCCGATTACGACTCTTCAGCGGGAGAACTCGGTCATGAGCAATAGGGATTCGCTGGAGTTGGGACCTACGCAGGTGTTGGCTTCACCGAACTTGCAGCTGCTGATGCTGAGTCCGGAACTTGTGGCGAGCTTCATCGAGTTGTCCGCGTTGAAGCTTCCTGGCGGTGGGGCTACCGCTGGGCTTGTGACCGCAAATCGACAGGTGCGACTGCTGCTTCGGGATCTCAACGGGAAGGCTTGTTGGGACGCTTCGATTCTGTACCGGGAACCAACGCCGGTTGTGGAGGATACCAGATACCACTCGCCTTCCGTAGACAAACACAACTCGACATTCCAATTTCGCACGGGAGGTGGCTCGAACCGGATGTTTGCCGGCGCCGTCGCTTCCATCGATCCCATGATGTCCACGGTGGGACTGCCGATCGCACCCCTTCGACACACGCTCCGACACAGGCCGGTGCATCAGTTGCCGGTGGCGAAAGATCTCGCCCCGGACTTGGACCAGCTGGACGACCTGCTGCAGTACATCGGGTACACCAGCCCGGAATGTTTGGACGTCAACGGATCCCCGCTGAACACTGCCGGACCGTCTCCGTTGGGGCCACATCTGGAAGCTCAAACCATCTCGATCATTCTGAACCAACGAGCGCTGGAAACGGAGTACGTTGCACGGCAGAACGCCGGAATCGTTGGCCTCCTCGGAGAATCTCCGGCTTACAGCTTCGGCGGTTCCGTCGGGTACACGTCCTTCATCGATGACAACGCTCCGCCGGCCACGTTCGGTTCCAGCGGAACACTCGCCACCAGCAAACACAACACATCCTCCGGAAGTCACACCAGCGTCGCCTCGACCGGAGACAAACCATTCCAATTCGGACGGATCCTGTTCAGCCAGTTGGGTCTGGCCGGCTGGGAACGGCGCAAGCGGACGCATCTGCTGCAGCGAACCGACAAGCTTCTCCGAGAGCTGCGCAACCTGGACAACCAAAAGTGTCGCGAAACGCACAAAATGGCCGTAATTTATGTGGCCAACGGGCAAGAAGACAAGAACAGCATCCTGAGAAATTCCTGCGGCAGCAGCACGTACGAGATGTTCGTGTCGGCGCTCGGCTGGGAGGTCGAGCTAGAGTCACACAACGGGTTTTTGGGCGGTCTCCCGCGACAAGGTTGTGGCCAAACCGCGCCTTACTACGCCACTCCGTTCCTGGAGGTGATCTACCACGTATCGACCCGCATGCCGTCCGATACTCCCGAATCCATCCTGAACAAGACGCGCCACCTCGGCAACGACGAGGTCCACATCGTGTGGAGCGAGCACAACCGCGACTACCGGCGGGACATTCTGCCGACGGAGTTTTGCGACGTGTTGATCGTGATTTATCCGCTCAAGAGCGGCCTGTTCCGGGTGACGGTGAACAAAAAGCCGGACGTGCCGTGGTTTGGCCCGCTGTCGGACGAAGTCGTCGTGGGTGGTTCCTGTTTGGCGAGCTTGGTGCGCGCCTCGGCCATCAACGCGAGTCGCGCCAAGCGGACGGCCCTGTCGCTGTACCAGCAGTAGTGAGTATTTTTAGTTAGAGTTAAAGAAACATTTTACGACCTTTGTTTCCCACAGCTACGAGGAGCGCAACCGTTCGCTGGAGACGGTCTCGATGCGGCACAAGGAGAGCAACACCTTCGAGGACTTTACGGCGCGCATTTTCAGCCCCATTCCGCCGCAGGGTACGGTAACGGCCGGTGGTGGCAACCCTGCAGGATCTACGACCGGAAGTGCCCCGCTGGCGGCTGCACTGATTGATCATCACAGCCGGACGTCCTCCAAGAGTAAGTTTGGTATGTTACAAGTTGAACTTAAGGTCGTTCTAACGGGTTGTCCGTCTCTTCCAGCCTGGATCCACCACCCGGAGATGGTAGCGACGGCCCGGGAAGTAACGCAAGCCACCGTAATGGCGTCCGTTTCGTTGGACCAACCTTCGCCGCGACCCTCCGCAAACTGCACCACCCGTTCAAACCACAGGCTTCGAAAGCGCTGAAACCGCTGGTAACCACAGCCCCTGCCCCGTCCTCCAACCCGCCCCTGGGTCATCATCACCAGCACTACCCGTCAACTGCGTCCGCCTCGTCGACCATTTCCGCCTCCGGAACGCCCCCGGACAGTCCGACATTGGCGCACGCCGGCGGCCGCAGCGCCAAGTTCAAATGAGACTGGTGGTAGCTTCTGGCCAGTTCCAGTAGCGAGGAAGATCTGTACAGTGCGGCGGCGACCGGCGTGAAGCAACCGTTGATGGACAAGGTTGGTATCTCCACGTGCTTCTGTGGAAAGTAGTTCTTAACGGTTGATGTTACGTTGGCAGCGAATTGAGTTTTTCTTCTCTATTAACAAATTGTTAGCTTTAACGACAAATTGAAAACTATTTATTGCACAGACACACACAGCAAGTAATAATCAAAACAACTTACAATTGTGAAAATGAACGCGCGTCCATTATGTTTTACATTTACTATTATTATTGTATTATTTGTCCAGTTTTGTTTGATTTTATGACTCATTTTTAAGCTTTGTTGTATTTAATATAATATATTAACTTATCAAACGCCAGAATGTTGGCAGCTTTCCGTCAAATTATCTTTGTTAGTCCGTAAAATAACTTAAACGCACTCCAACATCATTCAATGATCACACCACACACACTCAAGTAAAATACCCGTCTTGAACTTCCCAAGTATTAGATAAACGCGTTTTGCAAACTCCTAAAAAAAAACTTCGAGTAATAACAGCAAGCTAACAAACCAACAGAAAGTGAAACGGCACTTTGTTTAATAATTTCCACTTTTCTTTCTTCTCAATCGTTATTTATTAAAAAACAAAAAAGTACAGTTAGAGAGCTAAAAATGCAAAAGTAAGATTTAAACTGTTTATTACCTTAACTTATGATGATAACAAAACAAAAAACAACAGAAATGAAGAAAACGTTTAACCGTAGACTAGGCTGATTAATTATATAACTTATACATACAAGAGAGAAGGAACGGAAGAACGATTCTATTTAGTAACACGATTGGTGGCAGAAAAATAGATAAGCATGAAAAGAAAATGTACACATTTTTTGATACGAAATGGTTTTTCGAATGAAGTAGAAACAAAAACAAACAAAAAATAGAGAGCTCGAATGTGGTTAGTCGAACAGCAGCAAGGAATTCAGTTATTATTGTCTTGTTATTTTTTTCACACCCTCTAAACTATATCAGAAAACTGAAAAACGTAAAACATTCTCCACAAAGAAAAGCAAACAACAAAAAAAAACAGTTCTACAATTGAAAAAATCTCTAACAAACAAGTGAAATAAAGACGCATTTGATGTGCTGAATATAACTGTGACTGTTATTTTAATCATTTTTCTTTTCTCCTTTATTCTTTAGAGCTGCAATTATATGGAAAACGCCCAGGATGATATGACACGGTATGAAAAGTATCACACGAATGCGGATCCGGTGAGAGAACCACGTAAGTGGAAATTTACTTTCGGAGGTGGGTCAATCGACAAAAAAACTAAATACAGTAGTTGTTCGGTAACTGGGCTGAGAACGTAGCCCAGTCACCAAATGTTGCTCGTTAACTGGGCTGAACAAAAAATAACGAGGGGACCACCGATGTATAATATTTTTCAGATGAAATTTAAAAATAAAAGTTACTCAAATTTATTTACAATGCTTACTTTTCATTTTTCTTAAGTTGAAACTTGAAATTAAACAAAAGTTTGAAAAAAGTTTTTTTTATTTATTGAATATGATTTTTGCATCCATAAACCCCTCGGTCATTTTGGTTTGTTTTGTTTTTTTTTGACGTTTGGCAGCTTTTTAACTGGGCTACGGCCCAGTTATCGAGCAGCCCAGTGAAACAACGCCCAGTTACCGAACAACTACTGTATCAGAATGCAGTTATTTGGCAGAAAATATCAAAAAGTAAAGTAGTAAATCTTTCCCTGATCCTGAGGGGAACACTCGTGAAGAGTATCGGGGCCGGCATGTACAAAGCGAATTCAGTGACAGTTTATTAATCAACTTAATGTTACCATGTTATGGTTAATTAAAATTCCAAAGGTTGTCTTCCTAAGGTGTCTTTATAATGGTCAGCCTGTGACGATACACGATACCTCCCCTTTACTAAGCAATCGAATCCAGAAGGGAAGAGATCACCAGTTGTGTTGGTCCGAGCCGGGATTTGAAACCCGATCTACCGCTTACGAGGCCGAAGCGTTACCACTATGCTACGTGGCTCGGTCCAAATATCAAACGATAGAAAAATTTACGTCAAAAATAATATCCCAAAAGGTAAAAAATGAAGATTGGACCTCTGGTTGATGAGATACAGCGGTTTAAAGAAACAGAAACAGGAATAATGAAGTTTTCTAAGTCTCACCCAAAAAACCCACCATTTTCTGATATCTTTGCAACTAATGGTCCGATTTTTGATGTTAAAGCATGAAAAATTCGTGAAATTTTCCGATCTTTTCAAAAAAAAAAAAGTTTGAAAAAAAAATAAATAGGCGTAGTATTAAATGTTTGGCCCTTTTAAAATGTTAAATTTTCAAGATATTTTTTTCGAAAATATCGAAGAATTTCACGAATATTTCATGTTTTAACATTGAAAATCGGACCATTTTAGAAAATGGTGGGTTGTTTGGGTGAGACTTAGAAAACTTCAATGTTCCTGTTTCTGTTTCTTTAAGCGGTTTTATCTCAGCAACCAGAGGTCCAATCTTCAATGTCTCTTAGACAATTTTATTGCAAATTTTCTGAACCTATTATTTTTTTTTAGAAATGGTCACTCATGGTCACTATTTAAAAAAAAACTAAAAACTGTTAATATTTACCTAAAATCAAACTTACTTTTGGCTATATCTTGAAACCGATAGTAAATACTTTTCGATTGGAAATTCAATTTTACATTAAAAAATTACATCAAATTTGTTTTGCATAAAATGTCGGCGGCAGATTTTTTGACCATGTTTCTCTAAGGCTCAAAAGTTAATTTTTGTTTCCTAAAACATATCAAAAAATCTTGAAAATCAAAAATACCTATTTTGGGAAATTGAGTTTTTGTGAAAAAAAAGTTGATTAAAAAATCTGCAATTTTTTTCCGCGTACCTATTTTTTTCTCAATAGTCCTCAACAATACCTACAACTTTGCCGAAGACACCAAATTGATCAGAAAATTCATTCAAAAGTTACAGCTGTTTGAATATTTACTTACCATTTTTGTATGGACAGCATCCAAAATTGTATGGAGACTTGTATGGGTGAACCAATGACACAAAATAGCTTCTTTGGTCATAGGGAAGACCCTCACAAAGTTTGAGCCAAATAAAAAATACAAAAAATAAAAATGGTCGAAATCGACCGATTTCGTAGAGAGTTGCTCAGCTGCTAAATCCAGAAATTTATTCTAAAAATCCAACATTTTCGTAAAAACGTTTATCAATTTTGAGGAAGTTTTGCGAGGAACCTGATTTTTATCCTCTTGAAATAGATTTTTCGGTCAAATAACCGCATTTCATGTATCATGCTGACTTTATTTTGCTGATATTTGCCAAAATTTTCTCTCAACCAGTGAAATTTTTTAGCTAAAATCAGCAGTAGAGCAAAATCAAAACCAGCAACTGAAGGAGATATTAGACTTGCTCTTTTTTGTTTTTGATAGTTTGCCAAACTCACAAACAAACAAACTGTCAAAAAGTTAATTTTTTTGCGAGTTTGTTTCTTTGTTTGTCGTAGTCTAATACTTCCATTAGCTTTTCTGGGCTGTTTTCGTTAAAGATTAGCAGAAATACTAGCCAATAGCCAGTAGTTCTCTACTACTGTGGCAGAAATTCAAACCCGTAGTGTGAAGAAAAATTTGATAGTTTCACTCATTGAGAAATATCCAAATTACTTGGAAAATCATCTGACTCTCCAGATATTTATCGTTTTATCGCTTGTCACAGTTTCCAGTACGCTGATCCAGTGCAAAAAACCGCTCGTCCAGTGAAAAAATTCACTGGACCAGCGGATTTTCTCCCGAAATCATCTTGGCAATCTTCTGGTTTATACTGGCTCAAAAAAAAAATCCGCTTGATCGGCTTAAGTTGTTGTAGATTAAATCCTAGTACTTTGTTCGTAAACTTAGTAAAAACAAATTTTTATGTGTTTTTCGAAAAGTAAACGTCAATCTACACCTAAAAATGACAAAAGGTCAGAATCGACAAAAAATGACATGGGACAAATATGCGTAGGACGGCAGTGTAGCACTCCTAATTAGTGTCATGCCGGGGATGTTGAGAATATTAAGACAGGGTTTTTTTTAATTAGGTATGTATAAGACCAATAGACCAAACCAAATTTTTATAATTTGTGAATAAACATTGTAGATTTGTTATGGATTACCGTTAATCTATCATTTTTTTATTAAAAAAACATTAACAGTCAATCCTTGAAAAGATTCATGCCCTTACCATCCAGCTGGAACTTGGTTGGATTGCGTGAAGGAACAACTGGTGGCGTTCATTGATCAAACTGGCGTGCTGCTGAAACAGCAATCTGGTTTTCGAAAACATCACTCGCGCGAGTCGGCGCTGAATCTCCTGTTGCTGAAGTGGAAACAGTGCATTGAAAAAGGAAATATTGTTCTGTCAGTCTTCGTAGATTTGAAGCGGGCCTTCGAGACCATTGACCGGACTAAATTGATACGTGTGCTGAAGAAAAGCAGGATTCGTGGAACGGTCTTGAAATGGTTCAGCAGTTACCTAGAAAACCGGAAGCATGTCACGAGGTACAACGACGCAGTCTCAGCGGAAACAGCAGTGGATCTTGGAGTTCCACAAGGAAGCGTGCTAGGGCCACTATTATTTATCCTCTACATAAACGACATCAAACAGGCGCTGAAGAGAGTACAGGTAAACCTGTTCGCTGATGACACGGTACTATTTGTTGTTGGTGACAGCTTCGATGAGTGTTTTGATATAATGAACGAAGAGCTGGGCGGGTTCTCAGAATGCTTAAAGTGGAAAAAACTGCAGCTGAACATTACGAAGACAAAGTGCATGTTGGTGACGACACGGCAGGCCAAAGGATTGCAGAAGGAGCGTACAGATGGATGGAGGAATCGTGGAGCGTGTCGAGACGATGAAATACCTCGGAGTCATGCTGGATGAAAAGCTGAATTTCAACGAACACATCGATTACACTATTCGGAAAGCAGCACGAAAGTTTGGCGTTTTGTGTAGGATTAATCGTTACTTGACAGCAGAGACAAAGGTTCAGTTGTACAACTCGCTGATCGCGCAGCACTTCGACTACTGCTCATCGATCGTGTTCTTGGCAACACAACGGCAAATGAAGAGGATACAAGTTCTCCAGAGCAAAATCATGCGGCTCATCCTTAGATGTGATCGACTGACAACAAGACGGAGCATGCTCGAATGTTTGCAGTGGATGTCGGTGAAGCAACGGATCGAATACAACACACTTGTTTTTGTTTTTCGTGTGAAGGAAAGGATGGCACCACAATACTTGACGGAGGCCATGGTACGCGGAAGGGATATCCATGAGCACGACACTAGAGGAGCTGACGATCTCAGGTTGCAGATTTGGAGGAAGGCTTGTACACAGAACTCGTTGTTTTACAAAGGTTTTAAACTATACAACCAATACCCTAAATGGATAAAAAAAAAACCTGCAATCTGATTCATAAAATGACTCGACACAGGATTTGTTAGAGCGCCTTGAGATAGGACACGAGAGAAATGGATGGTCATACACGGAAGTAGAGTCAAGATTACAGGACACTCTCAAAACACGAACGACGAATTATCGAAAGATATCTGCTCGCTACAATGCTACAAAAACTGTGTATGGGTAAGAGGTGGGCCATCCAAGTTAAAAAAAAGATTACTAGTCTAGGCAAAAATAAAATCCATAGACAATTTGGAAAGCAGTTGCGATTGTAAATTATTTTATTAAAATAGCAGTACGGATTAAAGCATTGAAAGCTTATACATCAAGTTACTCTCTTCGTATGTTAGGAATTTCGCTTTGGTTTTAACTGATTGCTGGAAGATCGATGTTAACTATATAGTAGATTCTTTTGATATGTTTTACTTATCACTTCCCCAAACTGGTACTGCTTTGAAGAGTAAAACGCCTTAAAAACTATTCATTTGTTGTCGCCTCAACCTTTTCCTCTTCCTTGGGTCGCCGCCCAGCAGTAATTCCTGGAATGAAGAACGACAGCATGCCACACACCAGCAGGAACGTTCCCGGTATCGCAAAGGTTAGCTCACACTGGCTGTCCAGCAAGAAGCCCAGTAGATTGGCTCCGACGACGCTTCCCAGCCGACCCACCATCATCGAGATGCACACAGCCATGGCTCTAAAATTGTTATTTAATGTTTTTGAATGTTATTAACAGTTTAGTAAGGATTACCTTAGGTTTGTTGGGTAAAGATCCACCGTAATGGCTCCAACGACGTTTGTACAGAATCCGCAAAGAAGCAGGATCAGGTAGAACCAAATGGCTAGCAGCGGAATGTTGACGAAGATGACCAACAGTCCAGCAACGGCGCAGCACGTGAAGACAAACACCAGGATCGATAGTCGTCCGACGATGTTGATGATGACTCCGATCAGCGCGAATCCAACCGTGTAGATTGCCTCCAGAATGAATGAATATCCGTACGTGGAAAGGTCCAACGTTTGGCTGCAGTTTTGCTGGTAGTCGGACTGTTCCGTTGAATTCCTATGAGCGTAGACAACCTGGCAGACGGTGGTTCTATGGATGCCAGCGTCCTGCGCCTGTGCCATCTGATTGAGGATCCCCGGAAAGAACATGTACATGCCCTGGGCAGCTAGCGAAGATCCAAACTGTAGAATGCAGACAATTGTCGTCCTTTTGAGGTAGGATCCCCTGAACAGTGGCGCCGTCTGCTGCCAAATCTGCTCCCACATGGAATTAGACTCTGTGGACAGTTGACCTTCATCCGAACTAGCCACGATCCGTTGAATCTCAAGCGGTGCTTCTTTCTTGCCCACATTCATCCGGTGCATCCACTTTATAGTCTCGATAGCTTCCTTACTGTTCCCTTGGCTGAACACAAACTTGGGACTCTCGGGAACACCGAGCAGTGCGATCGCGCTGAACAAGCTAGGCAGTCCACAGACTACGAGAAACAACCTCCACGGTCGGTACACGATCTCCACGAACGGAATCGTAACCTGCCACGTTTGGTTGATCACGACGAAGGCCACGCCCGGCAGCAGCAAGCCACCAAGTCCAAACACGGCGGACGCTCCCATGATCGATCGCGACCCGTACTGGCTGGTGTGGTACTCTCCGAGGTACGCGAAGATCGTGGCCGATGATCCGGAAATGCTGCAAGAGAAAGAGGTCAACAAACTCTCTTAAAAATCTTCAACTTAAATCGTGAACCTACAAGAATCCAGTCATGAACCGGCACGCGGCCATCGCCCAAAAGTTGGTCATCAAGCTGGACGCAACGGTTGAGGCAAAAGCCGCAAAAAGCGTAGGCACGATCACTCGGCGACGACCCCGGGTGTC
Organism: Culex quinquefasciatus; assembly: GCF_015732765.1. Lineage (NCBI taxonomy): Eukaryota > Metazoa > Arthropoda > Insecta > Diptera > Culicidae > Culex > Culex quinquefasciatus. Next base: position 33,699,715 of record NC_051861.1, read on the forward strand.
GGCTAGGAAGCCCCACAGGTGGGAGCTTATTATGACCCCGGCGAAAGCGACCGCACCGAGGACGCCCTTTTGCTGCGTGGAAAGATCCAGGTCACATTCGGCGACCGCCACCACATAGCTGATGCCGAGCGTTTCGAGGAGGACGGCGGTCAGGATCGTGCCGGACACGGCAATGAGCAGGTAGTTGAAGAGGCCGAATTCTGGGTGGGGATTGAAAAAATCAGTTATTTTTTAATGCTTATTCTAAAACGAACCTTGACTTACTAGTTTGTGCGAGAGCTTCCTCGAACGTTGGATCTTTGGCATGTTCCAGTGATAGGGCCTCTGTGTGATGCGGAAAGATAAATCTTAACAAACATAAACTTCTAATAAATTTCATTCGATGAAAGTTACAGGAAAATTATTGTAGATAATCATGACAAATTTAACATTTCTAAACATGATTTAAAACTAGGATGTGAAATCCACAGGATCCATCCACTGCGGAGTTTTGTATGGGACTTCGAATAATCGAATCACGAGCAAAAAAATCATATTCTTTTAATTAAACATCAAATTCGAGTTCTGCGACTTCAATTTAATCAAATTTGAATATTTGATTGCCTTTTAAATTGAAAAAAAAATTTCAATATGTTATCATTGCCATTTTGACCGCAAAATACCATCAAAAATAAGACAAAAAGTGACGAACTGTCACTTTTTACAAGGCGCTCACGCACACTATCAAAACAAACGTTTGGTAGTGTGTGTTAACTCCGTGTAAAAGGGGTGTCACACTAAAAAGTGACCCCGTTTGTTTGACAACAGTTGGTGTCAAACCATCGGGATTTGAGTGTAGCAAATAGATAAATTTCGTATGTCAGAGACCAAATTGTTTTCCACTGAAAATGAATCCGCGTTTAATTCAAATGCATGAAAAATTTACAGGTTTTCTCTAAGTAAATTTTACCCGGATCCTGAGGGGAACACCCGTGAAGAGTATCGGGGCAGGCATTTACAAAGCGGATTCAGTGACAGTTTATTAATACACCTAATGTTAACATATTATGGTTAATGTTCAGCAATTCCATTTGAAAAGAGCCTAATCCGAAAAAAAGTTCTCCGATCGGGCTCAAAAATTTTCTGGGGGTTCCTTGGCTAAAATAATTAGACCCGTATTTTTTTGTTTGGCCGTTAGGGTGACCTACATCGTGCTAGGGTGGTTCAAAAAATGGCAATTTTCGTAATTTTTCGCAAAAACCTCTTTTTTTTTTAAAAAATCATATCTCCGCGCCATTGCATCCGATTTTAGCTGTCTTAGACGCAAAAGAATCGAATCCAGAAGGGAAAAGATCACCAGTTGTCTTGGTTCAAGCCGGGATTTGAAACCCGATCTACCGCTTACGAGGCGGAAGCGTTACCACTGGGCTACGTGGCTCGGTCAACAGGTTTTCTCTCCTTTCCAGAAATGCCAAGTTTTATTTCCCCATACAAAACTTGCATGCATAATTTAGAAAAATTTTATATTTGGCAAAGATTTTCTGTAAAATAATATAGGGGGAGAGGGGGTAATATGCACCCCCGGGGCAAAATGCACCCCTTGGCTTTCTCGGTATTTGGAAGAAGTTTCCGGGGGAAAAATCATAGAAATTGGAAGCTTAACACTGCTAAACCATGCTGGACAAATTTGAGCATCGTGGTATAAAAACAGCTTAAGTTATTTGCAAAACTGTAAAATGTTGTGTTTTCATCTAATTTTCATTGAACTTTCATTATGATTTTTGGGCAATAAAAAAGCATTTATTGTTATTCTAAGTGTTGAGGTATATATTTTTTGCCATAATCTTCATTATTCTGAAGATAGATGAGTCCAAAAACATCAAAAAAAGCATTTTCAATTAAATTTTCTGCAAAAAGCGGGGTCGGGGCAAAATGCACTGCTGTGAAGCTCCTTTGTAAAAACAGCGGTGTCATCTAGTGGTGACTAGTGAAAACTGCTTTTACCCGGTGCATTTTGCCCCAATGTTGCGGTGCATATTGCCCCGCATGGTTGTTTGAAAGTAATTAAAAATATTTTTAGAAATCTGTTATTTTTAAACAATTTTGAGGAACATCTAACGAAATTCTTTTACAGAAATGCTGTTATGGTTGAGAAATCACAGTTTTCCCTCAGGGGTGCATATTACCCCCTGTCCCCCTATTTTCAAAATTCAAGACAACTTGGCCTCGACGTGGAACAAAAACTGGGCAACATTTGAACATTTGTTTTCATCGGCAACGATAACTGAAAGCATCTGTCATGATCGTCATTTTGAAGACGTTTTGAAAATAACGTAATTTGTGGACACCCCCTGACCAAATTAAGAACAAATCTCTGAGGATGGTGGAGCAGTTGCCCCACCCTGCATACCTACGAAGTTGAAACAAACGAAATCGTGCTCGGCACGTGAGCAGTTCTCTCAGATTTCGGTCATTCGATTTTTTTTTTGTATTTTTTAATCCGACTGAAACTTTTTTGGTGCCTTCGGTATGCCCAAAGAAGCCATTTTGCATCATTAGTTTGTCCATATAATTTTCCATACAAATTTGGCAGCTGGCCATACAAAAATGATGTATGAAAATTCAAAAACGTGTATCTTTTGAAGAAATTTTTTGATCGATTTGGTGTCTTCGGCAAAGTTGTAGGTATGGATACGAACTACACTGGAAAAAATTATAGACGGTAAAAAAATGGTGATTTTTTACTTAACTTTTTATCACTAAAACTTGATTTGCAAAAATACACTATTTTTGATTTTTTTTTTTTTTTATATGTTTTAGAGGACATAAAATGCCAACTTTTCAGAAATTTCCAGGTTGTGCAAAAAACTTTGAGCGAGCTATGAATTTTTGAATTAATACTGATTTTTTCAAAAAATCGAAATATTGTTCGCAATTATTTTTCAACTTCATTTTTCGATGTCAATCAATCAAAAAGTACTTTAGTGAAATTTTGATAAACTGCACCGTTTTCAAGTTAAATCCATATTTAGGTGACTTTTTTGAAAATAGTCGCAGTTTGTAATTTTTTTAAATTAGTGCACACCTTTAAAAAAATACTTTTGAAAAACTGAGAAATTTCTCTATATTTTGTATTTTTGAACTTTGTTGATACGACCCTTAGTTATTGAGATATTGCAATGCAAAGGTTGAAAATTGATGTTTTCTAAGTCTTACCCAAACAACCCACAATTTTTTAATGTCGATATCTCAACTAATGGTCCGATTTTCAATGTTAAAATATGAAACATTCGTGAAATTTTCCAATATTTTCGAAAAAAATATTTTCAGAATTTTCAAGTCTAGACTAACATTTAAAAAGGGCCAAACATTCAATATTACGCCCTTTTAAATTGTTAGTCTTGGTTTAAAAATTCTGAAAATATTTTTTTCGAAAAGATTTAAAAATTTCGTGAATGTTTTATATTTTAACATTGAAAATTGGACCATTAGTTGCTGAGATATCGACATTAAAAAAATGTGGGTTGTTTGGGTAAGACTTAAAACGAAACTATTGGCACTACGCCCCCCGGGGCATGGCCTTCCTCTAACGTGGGATTTCTGCTCCAGCGCCTCTGACGAGACAGGAGAAACCGGGACCGACGTTTTACTTCACCTTAGACTTAGAAAACATCAATTTTCCTGTTTTTAAACCTTTGCATTGCAATATCTCAGCAACTAAGGGTAGTATCAACAAAGTTCAAAAAAGCAAAATATAGAGAATTTTCTCAGCTTTTCAAAAATATTTTTGTTCAAGAGTGAGCAAACATGTGCACTAATTTAAAAAAATAAAAACTGCGACTATTTTCAAAAAAGTCACCTAAATATGGATTTAACTTGAAAACGGTGCAATTTATCAAAATTTCACTAAAGTACTTTTTGATTGCAAATTTGATTTTGCATCGAAAAATTGATTTGATTGCAAATTTGATTTTGCATTCAAAAATTCATAACTCGTTCAAAGATTTTTTGCACAACTTGGAAATTTCTGAAAAGTTTGCATTTTATGTCCTCTAAAACATATAAAAAAAAATCAAAAATAGTGTTTTTTTTTGCAAATCAAGTTTTAGTGATAAAAAGTTAATTAAAAAATCAAAAAAAATTTTTTTACCGTGTATCATTTTTTTCAATGTAGTCCGTATCCATACCTACAACTTTGCCGAAGACACCAAATCGATCAAAAAATCCTTCAAAAGATACAGATTTTTGAATTTTCATACATCATTTTTGTATGGCCAGTTGCCAAATTTGTATGGAAAATTATATGGACAAACAAATGATTTAAAATGGCTTCTTTGGGCATACCGAAGGCACCAAAAAAGTTTCAGCCGGATTAAAAAATACAAAAATTAAAATTGAAGAAAAAAGACCGATTTCGTAGAGAATTGCTCTATATTGAATTAAATGTTTCAAACACTTACCCGGATCCTTAGCGTTGTTGTTTTCCATCGTTTTGTACGTATATTTTATGTGCTCACTGCTGTATCATTATCCTTGATATTGTCGTAATTAAGTTGCGTCAAGTTCCTACTGGTATACAACAGCTTTCGTTTTGCTGGACTTAACGCCAACGGATTACCTTATCACTGATACCGAACTAAAGCCACCATCAGCACCACTAAAATCCATCCGACCTGCCCCAACTCCCGACTAGAAATGCGGCAAAATTAGAGTGGCGCACAATTCAATTAGAGCCGATCACTTTTTCCCTCACTTCCTACATTGTGACAGATAACATTGACGATTGAACAATGTTCTTTTAATCATTAGCTATTAAATGCTAATGACTTAATCGTATTAACTTGTATTAACTATTACGTCGATTGTGACAGGTTAGCATTATCATAACCTGCTAACGTACCTGCGCACTAGCATCCGTTTGTTTTCATCAGAGTTGCTGACCGCGATTTTCACATTTAAATAGATCAGTTTTATGTTTGTTTAATTTTAATCATTTTCATCTGCATCACCCTTTTCCCCAAAAGTTCTTTATGAGACTAATTAAAAGGCGCCTTTGGCGTCGCGTTAATCAAGCACAATTGATAGCCACTTGTCTTAAGGCGCATCTAAACCGCCACTTTTAAGTGAAATTAATCGATCTGTTCCGCTCTCGAGTGCACTCGCTTTAATCTTTAGAGTTCTTTAGAGTCTCACTTGAAATTCGCAATTTTAGCCTTAACACGCGTTTTTTTTTTTTTTCAAACAGAAGAGCTTAGACCAGTTTTCGCACGACCACTTGCCTTCGAAATTGAACTGCGACTGATCCTATGACGGGAAAGGTTCCACAATTGAACGAGATCGTTAAAAAGTGTTCTTACTAGATCAACACGTGTGCTGCTGCTGCGTAGGACACTTTCGCGGCCATCGATCGACTTGTTGGTTGAAGCGATTTGACGTGCTAATTACTTTTGCTATTTGTGGATACTGTTTTCAGTATTATACCGTAATTCTGTAAACTTTTCGTAATACCACAATAACTCGTGGTAACATGAAATCATATCAAACCATCTAATACTGCCCAACAGGGTGCCCAGAATATGGGATTTTTTTCTCAAAACCTCGCTCCACAAGCTGATTATTGCTCCTTGAGCTATTTTGGACTTTGGGCCAAATATGAGCAAAATCGGTCAACATTAACCCTCTAACGCCCATGGTTGCACAAAAGCACCACTAATTTTTCACTTCAAATTGAAATTTCTCGAAAACATATGAATGAAATGATATCATTCTTCCTGCACAGAGTTCTTTAAGATGTTTACTGCTTCCAATTCAAATTCCATCCTTTTTTTCAAATCTGTAGAAAATGGCAAGGAAAACCGTAAAAATCTCATCATAAAAATGTATGGAAAACATAACTTTTATCCAAATATTCCCAAAAGTGAGATTCTTATTGAAAATTTAATGCTCTATAACTTTGGAGAACATACCCAATCTGTAAAACTCGATCCTGAAAAGATATTAGTGATTTTATATAGTCATTTTTGTATAAAAAACATTTTTTTTTTTCAGCTTTAGGCTCGAGTATCAATGGGTTAATCTCAACCAATTTGGCTCAAAATTTGCACAGATGCTTAAAATAACAAAAAAAAAACGTTTTCCGCTTGTCATTTTTTCTGGGCGCCCTACTGTTCAACCAAGGGCACATTTTGCTCGCTGACATTTGTACAAGTAATACACAAAATTCGGTATTTTCATGTCGTTTTTCATTCCAGCAGTTTCTTTTGAAGCCAATGTAAACATCAATACCTTTCATTAGTATGAAAGGTAAAAAACAGAAATTATTACACAATGCTCGAGATGCATCAGAAAAATCTATTCACATGATAATAAAATAACTCTGCAAAGTTAGAGAAAAAACACGACATTTTTAAATGAAATGTTTTGTTTTAAATTACCTAATAAAAGTCTATTAGGGTTACTGCAGATTCGTCATTTCTTTTAAATTGTCAGGGGATCATTCACAAATATCACAAAAAAAATCCATTCGGGTGCCCCCTTTTAATTAATTTAGGCTTTGCAAATATTTTTCAAAATTTCTTTCTTTCCCCCCATCCAAACCTAAAATCGGCTCAAAAAATGAGGGTATGCAAAAAATTAACAGTTTCAACAAGTTTTATTATAATCACCTTTGAAATGCATTTCTGTGCTCTAACAGCATGTTCGGGTTTTTATTTGAGTAAACTGCTAAATGTGTTTTATCTGATTTTATATGTATTTTTTCAATAATTAATTGCATTTAAAAAAATGAAAATATTGTTTTCAGAATGATCGGAAAATTTCAAATATGTTTCATATTTTAACATTGAAAATCGGACCATTTGTTGCTGAGATATCGACATTAGAAAAAGGTGGTTTGTTTGGGTGAAACTCAGAAAACATCAATTTTCTTGTTTTTAAATCTGTGCATTGCAATATCTCAGCAACTATGGTCCGTATCTACAAAGTTAAAAAAAAAAAACAAAATATAGAGAATTTTCTCAGCTTTTCAAAATATTTTTTTCTAGAGTGGGCTAATTAAAAAAAAAATGAATGATTGCGACTATTCTCAAAACGTTACCTAAAAACAGCTGACATGAAAACGATGCACTTTATCGAAATTTCACTAGAGTACTTTTTGATTGCAAATTAGTTGTTTACATCGAAAAATGAAGTTAAAAAAATTGTGACCATTATTTCGATTTTTCGAAAAAAAAAGGATTGATTCAAAAATTCATAACAAGGTCAAAGATTTTTTGCACATTCTGGAAATTTTTGAAAAGTTGGCATTTGAAGTTCCCTAAAATATATCAAAAAATCAAAAAATAGTGTTTTGTCAAATCAAGTTTTAGTGACAAAATGTGATTTTTTTTCAGTGTAGTCCTTATACCTACACAGCAAAAAATCCGATGGTAAAATCGCATGCAAAAGCATGCACATCACCTTCGCCAAAAAGACACTTAATATTACAAACTACATGTACAATTTTTGTATACACAAAAAAAAGTTGCAACCGACGGGACTCAAACCCAGCACCTACAGTAAGGACTGGCGTCTTAGCCCGCTCGGCCATCAGACCGATGAAAAATGGAAAGGATAAACGTATATGTGAGCACATTTTTGTCAAGTAGGTTTCCCATACTGATGGGCTACATATGTTAGCGTGTTATATTACACAGAATTTCATAAAATAATGCAAAACTTATTTTACACCCAGGCCTTTTACACGCAGCTGAATTACTACTTTATTTGCTGTGTATACCTACAACCAGTATCGCTCTTGGCTATATCCCAAAAGCTTGGAGAGAGGTACGGGTCATATTTATTCCAAAAGTCGGGAAAAGGGACAAAACAAGTCCCAAATCCTTCCGTCCAATTAGTCTCTCTTCTATTTTATTGAAAACTATGGAAAAAATTCTTGATGATTTTGTAAAAAAAACGTTCTTGATCAAATTTCCTCTAAGTAATAGCCAATTTGCATACCAAAGTGGTAAATCTACTATAACTGCTTTAAACTGTTTAGTTTCTAAAATTGAGAAGTCCCTCAAAGCCAAGGAAGTAGCTCTGGCTGCTTTCCTAGACATTGAAGGAGCTTTTGATAATGCATCTCACAGCTCTATGCGTTCCGCCATGGAATCAAGGGGCTTTGGTTCATGGATTATCAAATGGATTGAAACAATGCTTATTGAAAGGGAGATATCTGCCGACCTTGGAGGAGAACGATTGGTAATCAGACCACGGAGGGGATGTCCACAAGGTGGAGTTCTATCACCTCTGCTATGGTCATTAGTAGTCGACGATCTTCTGAAAAAGTTGGCGAGTCTCGGCTTTGAACTGATCAGCTATGCGGATGACATCTGTATAATAGTTCGGGGAAAAATAGGTAGCGAAATTTGTAACCGAATGCAATCGGCCTTGAATTTTATCTCAAAATGGTGTAAAAATGAGGGTCTTGGTATAAATCCCTCTAAAACAGTTATAATACCGTTCACAAGACGAAGGTCACTAGTACTACCTAATCTTGCTATTCGTGGGACAACTATTGAGTATTCTAACGAAGTGAAATATCTTGGTATTACTTTAGATAGGAAACTTAATTGGAATGCTCACCTGAATAATGTATTAAACAAAGGAATTAATTCTCTATGGCTGAGTAAAAAAACATTTGGAAAAAAGTGGGGTCTCCGCCCTAAAATGATTTATTGGATATATACATGCATAGTTAGAACAAGAATTACGTATGCGTCACTTGTGTGGTGGCCGAAAGTTAAAGAATCAACTGCCCAAATTAAATTAGCTAAGCTGCAAAGATTAGCCACCATTTCAATAACTGGAGCTAAGCACAGCACTTCATCTGCTGCACTAAACTCCTTGTTAAATTTACTTCCTCTTCATAAATTCATAGAATTAGAAGCCCTTAAGAGTGCTTTATTAATGAATCGAGCCACAAGAATTCAAGATGAAGATTTGACAGGGCACCTAGAAGTCCTTAAAAACTTTACCTTGAATCCGGCGTTAAACTCAATAGTAGACTGGATGCCGACAAAGGCTAACTATGACATTCCGTTCACAGTGGACGCTAAAAGTCGCTACGAGTGGGATAATGGTGGGCCTAATCTTCGTCCAGGCTCTATTCTGTTCTACACGGATGGTTCTAGAATGAATAATAAAACGGGAGCTGGAGTGTTTGGACCAGGAATTAAGACATCTGTTCCAATGGGACAATTTCCAACAGTTTTTCAAGCAGAAGTTTATGCAATAATTGAATGTTTGCACATTTGCCTCAAAAGAAATTATAGATTAGCTAATATCTGTATCTTTTCCGACAGCTTGGCAGCACTAAATGCTCTGAAAGGGTATACCTGCCAGTCAAGACTAGTATGGGAAGGAATAAAATTACTAAAGCAATTGTCCCAAAAGAACTCGGTCAATCTTTACTGGGTTCCTGGTCATTGTGGAATTTTAGGAAACGAAAACGCGGACAGTCTGGCAAGGAAAGGATCTGAAACTGACTTCATTGGCCCAGAACCTTTCTTTGGTGTTCCAGATTGTTCTCTGAAAATGGAGCTAAAACGTTGGGAACAATTAACAATCAATTCAATCTGGAATTCTACAGATACTTCCAGACAAGCAAAAAGATTTATCTTTCCAGGTGGGAAACTATCTCGAGAACTATTAAAACTAGATAAGAAAAATTTAAGGGTGATAACTGGTTTACTAACTGGTCACTGCCCATGCAAATACCACTTATTTAATATGAGGAAAATTCCAAACGCAAATTGTAGATTTTGTAATATTGAGAATGAAACATCAGAGCACCTTTTGTGTAATTGTGGTGCCCTGATTCAAACTAGAATATTATTTTTGGGAAAGGGATCTTACATCCCTCCAATATCAACCATTTCCGTCCTAGTAGGGTGATAGACTTTATAAAACAAGTCGACCCTAACTGGGACAACATGCAGTAAACAGGAGCTGCCTCTCATCGTTCCATGGTGTTGGGTTAACCTGATTTGCTACAAAAAAAAGAGTCACACCACAATATTCCTCTAATTGGTCGCAGTGGTCATAAGGCTCAACAAAAAAAAAAATACCTACAACTTAGCTGAAGACACCAAATCGATCAAAAAATTCCTTCAAAAGATACACATTTTTGAATTTTCATACATAATTTTTGTATAGACAGCTGCCAAATTTGTATGGAAAATTATATAGACAAACTAATGATGCATAATGGCTTATTTTGGCATACCGTAGGCACCAAAAAAGTTTCAGCCGGATTCAAAAATATAAAAATTAAAATTTTAAAAAGAATTGCTCAATAGCCAAAGTAAAACTAATGTGTTTTATTTGGATTGAATGCATCTTTAAAGAACAACAATTTCAATCACTAATTTGACCAATTCTTATTAAAAATGGAAAAGAACAGTAAATTGCCAAACCCCGAAAGAGATTTTTGAATAAAAATTCCAAGCTTTTCGAGGGTATTATTAAATTATTTATGATTATTTGTTAAATAAACCAAAAAACTGCGAGCAATTTTTTTTAACTCCGAAATAAGAAAAAAATCTCATTATGCCATTGGTCGCAACACTTGCTAAGAGCGTATCCTGGACCTTATACCTTTCCAAAAATTGTCCAGCTCCTAGCAAAACTGTTTTGGGGACACCGTGGAGATTTTCCCTTGTCCCTTTAAAAAAGTGGAGCATCAAAATTTCCCGTCTTCCAAAAGCATTTTCTTGTCCCTGGTGCGCTCCTTGAAAGGGGGCGACCGGTAATGGACGACTGGCATGGTTTTGAGAATCTGGTTCAGGTGAAGTTGGTTTTATTCCCAATTATCAACTCCTAGGCAACCTTTTCTGGAAACTCATCATATAGGGGTAGAGGGGGGGCAGACTGGGCCACCCTTGGTTTTGGGCTTGAGAATGGATTTAGACCAACTGTAAGGCAAGGGTCTTATACAAAAAATAAGTTACCTGCTTGAACCTAGGAGTCCAAGCTTGAATGGGGAGGGCACTCAAACCTCTTTCTACTCCAAGGAACCATCCACCCCAGGGTTTGAACTGACGACCTTTGGATTGCGAGTCCAACCGCCGCCAGCGATGCCACCGCAGCAGGTTTGGTTTGGTATGTTGTTTGTACTTATAGCAGAGAGACGACTCCCATATTTGGAATGACTTAACGGCCTAACAATATCCGGTACCGACGGAATGGAAGGTTGGAGCAGATGGGAATCGATCCCATGATCATCCGCTTACAAAGTGTAAAGTGCAACCATTCGGATAAGCCTGCTGGTCTAGTAAAGGACGTCAAATAACATCACCATACCGAAATCAACGCTTGAATTTATTGTATTTTTCGAATTATTAGCAAAAATGTAAATTTATTGACAAAACCACGCAAATGTTGTTTATTTCGAGGTTTTTAAATAAGCTTTCTGAAAAGTTGGATTGTTTGAAAAAGTTTGTTCTATGTTTATATTAGTACTAGATGTAACTACCAAGATAAACAACAACGAAACCTTTAAATCATTTAGAGGCTTGGTAGTGGAAGTGTAAAATTAAAATCCGCTTGGGGGCAGAATGGACCACCTGCCTTATAACAACAATCACAAGTTACGAAATTTGAGCTGAATGGATTATTTCACTCGTGGTAGCTTCACAAATCTTGTTTAATGCAACATTAGTTGATTTTTTAGTTTTTTTGATGCTTATTTGTAAAAATTGTTTCTTATTTCAATATATAACCACTATTTTCAAAAATGTTTGTTTTGGTAGGTAACTATTTTTATAAAAGTGGTCTAATTTCATGGAACTATGTTAGAAAGGTCCTTTAAGTAATTTCTTATCTCTCTTCTACGTTGTATAAGACGAAATGGCTCGTTTTCTAAGATGGCCCATTCTGCCCTTTCCAGGGTGCGGAAAAATAGTCGAAAAACACATTTTTTAAAATTGCATCAAAATAGTAGTTTATGCAACAAGTTGCAAAAAGAGGATTTTTTCAGCACGAGTCGAACATTTATCCAACGAGGTTCACCGAGTTGGATAAATACGAAGAGTGCTGAAAAAATCAAGTTTTGCAACGAGTTCCATACAACATTTTTTGCAATTTCGAAAAACACCCATTGAGTGAAATTTTAAGTCTAATTTTCATATATTTTGTCAATAAATCGTTTAAATCAAAAAAATTTTGAAAAGTGTTACTTTTCGAAACAAGTGCTGAAAAGTTCAACTTTTCAGCACCCATTTCAGTGCTGAAAAGTAGAACTTTTCAGCATTTATTTTGAAATGTTTAGCTATTCGATATTGCTGTTTTTGGTACAGAAAAGTAGGCTATTTCGTCGTTCAAGAATGACAGGAAAAGTAAGTAGTTTCACGACGGAATTGCAAAAATAGTTTTAAGCTAAAAATTTTCACCAATCAAGTATACAACATTGAAGGGAACATCCCAAAGGTTAAGCCTACTACACTGAATTTATAAATTTGTATGTTTATCTATGGTTTTTGGCGCATTTTACTTAGGCGGCCACCCTGCCCCCTGCCCATATACATGGCGAAATCCAGTCCGCAATCCGCTTAAATCACCGTCTTAAAATAGCGACATCTATAGGATACTTTATCCTAAAATATTTACAATATGTAAATTGCGGTGTTGGAAAAGATTTTTTAAATAGACATTGTACATTTAAGGCAAGGATTTCGGAAAATGCTTTTAGACGAATTGATCAACTTTTTATAATATATGATGTATTTGCGATACCTAAAAATGCAATCCTATTGTTTCTGGATAGAAGTGATAATATACCTTTGTATTTATCTGCTGTTATAAATGTGTGTAGTACAAAAATGTTTCGTTATTTTGTTCTGTTGTGGTTGCAAAATTTTGTACACTGTTTCAAATTCATCTTTTGCTTGGTTCATAATATATTGCAGTGGAGGACTTTTGATTGTTGCGATTTTGTATAAAGGGTTTCGTTTTTACTGAGTACAGTGCAACTCTGCTACGCAGGTTTATCCAAACAAATCTCACAGCGAAATATGTAAAGCCAAAATTGTTTCTAACAAACACAACATTCTCTAAGGACAACACGAAAAATGCAACATCCCGGTGCGTGCTACAAAATGCTTTATGCAATGCTTTGGGTTGTTTCCTAGAGACCTCTCTAGATCTTGGAAGCCACACCCTCTCTGGTGACGGCCTCGTGGATGGCCTTGGCCACATACTTGACGTTGCTCTCGTTCAGGCCGCACATGCTGATTCGGCCCGTCTTCAGCAGGTAGATGCTGAACTCCTTGATCAAGATTTCCACTTGTTTCTCTGTTGTTTGGGTATTTAAGTTTAATTATTAGGTTGAAATCTTAGAGATCCATAGTCAACTCACCGTTCAACCCAGTGTAGGAGAACATTCCAATCTGCTCGGTGATATGCGTCCAGGTTCCGGGGGTTCCGAGCGCCACCAGCTCGTCGTACAGGGCCTTTCGCATTGTGATGATTCGCGAGCTCATCGTCTTGATGCAGTCCATCCATTCGGCGCGCAGCGTCGGGTCGTTGAGGACCAGGTTCACGATGCGGCTTCCGAAGGCCGGCGGGTTGGAGTACATGCCACGGATCAGCAGCGTGATCTGCGAGGCCACCGCTGCGCTGGTCGTGGAGTCCTTCTGGACCACGGTCAGGTTGCCGATACGTTCGTCTGTTTTGAAAGGGGGGAAGGGGAATAAGAAGGTCAACATCTTCAAACTCAATCATAGGAACAATTGTTCATAAGATAACAGCGTGATAATCACTGAGATCGTTACTGCGGCGCTTATCAGTTCACATGGACACAAAAACATCGCTTGGTTCAGTTGTTAACACAGCAGCATCGCATCTTCTATCAACATGCATGAATTACGATCTGCGCGATACGAGACCAGATGGTATCGCTGTGCAAACGGAATGCCCCAGTTCTTGAAGAAGACCGCTTTGGCGCGTGGTAACGGCGAAATCCCCTTGTCTGGCAGTCTGCTAGTGGAGACTCAGTTAAGTGGTTCACAGAAATGGAGAAGTCCCTCGAAAATGGTGATCAACCCAAGCGGGTTACCCTCGAGGATGCCCTGGCCTTGACAAGTGAGTAGTTGCGTCTGCAAGAACAAACTGCACTACGATCGATTTCTTGCAGAGTTTGGCACGTTCAACTACTTGGCAATCGTGATCGCCGGGATGATCATCACGGCCGTCATGCTGGAAACGTTGAGCATCAGCTTTGTGATCGCGGTTGCGGAGTGCGATCTCAATCTAATCACCGAGCAGAAAGGAATTCTGGGAGCGGTAGCGCTGGTCGGAATCATCGTCAGCTCGCATCTGTGGGGCTTCCTGGCGGACACGCAAGGTCGCCGCAAGGTGATCATTCCGACGATGCTGGCAGGCTTCGGGGTTTCGTTTATGTCGAGCTTTACCACCGACTTCGCCACAATCACTGCTTGCCGATTTCTGACGGGATTCTTGTAAGTTCTGGGACATTTCTCCAGGAAGACCACAATCAAACAAGTTTGGCTATTACAGGGTTTGCGGAGGTTCAGCGACCATCTACGCATACCTGGGAGAGTTCCACAGCGATAAAGATCGCTCGAGGGCCATTATGGCGGCTTCCTTTGTGTTTGGGATCGGTTGTGTGCTGTTGCCAGGACTCGCTTGGGTCGTGTTGGACCATAGTTGGGAGTTTACGATACCGATGCTGAACATCGTGTATCGACCTTGGCGATTGTTCCTAGTCATCTGCGGTCTTCCAGGCTTGATTGGTGCCTTCGCGCTGCTGCGATTCCCGGAAACTCCAAAATTCGTACTGAATCAAGGTAATCCCAAGCGTGCGCTCGAAACTATCCAGTGGATGCATCGCATGAACGTTGGTACTAAAGAACCAGCGCTGCAAATCGAGCTGATCCTCGAAGGAGAAGCGATCCAAAAATCAGACGACTCCAACGAAGATCCCAAGAAGCTCAAAGCACTCCTGAAGCTAATCTGGAATCAAACCGCCCCACTCTTCATGCCACCCTACTTGAGCAAAACTCTTCTTGTGTGTTTCCTGCAGTTTGGGTCGTACGTTACTGCCCACGGAATGTATTTCTTCTTCCCCGGAGTTCTAGATAAATTGATCAGATCACAAGACTCAGGCGTTGAACTGACCACACTGTGTCAGGTCGTATACTCCTCCCAGATAACCAATACCACTCTAGAACTCCAAACCGAATGCACCCAGTCGTTGACGGAGGCCACCTATGGCTACTCTTTCATCCTGGACGTGATCTACATGCTGGGATTCGCCGTTATGGGCGTGATCGTTAACGCAGTCGGCCGGCTGACGATCCTGGTGTTTGTGTTCACAACGTGTGGGGTTTGCGGAGTGCTGACGATCTTCATCGAAGTCCCACTTGCATCGATGTGGCTGTACATGGTGATGCTGCTGTGCAGTTTCTCCGTCAGCGTGGTCAGCGCCGTAACCGTGGATCTGTTCCCAACCCATTTGAGAGCTATGGCCCTCGGCATCTCGACCATGTGCGGTCGCATCGGTGGGGTGTTCGGAACCAACCTGAACGGACTGCTGCTGGACAGTCACTGTGAGCTGACGTTCGGGATTGCTTCGGTGATTTTGCTGCTGTGCAGTGTGCTGTCGTTCTTCATCCCTAATGTCAATCGAAAGCTGTCGGAACCAAGGCCTAGTGTGGGATCTAGATAAATAAAGCTTTGCTACTCTCTCATTTTGTTGTGTACAGCCGCGACCTGTTTTGTGAAGAACTGGGAGCAATTTCGTATTGTTTTTTTACAGACACTAAGCAAATCAGTCTAATCAGTACAAACTAGAGCGTCCAATTTCCCGTCCCGGGATTTCCCGAAAAAAAATATTTCCCGTTTCCCGGGAAATTTGTAAATTTCCCGGGAATTCCCGAAATTCAAGTGGAGGTATGCATTTTCTTAAATTTGTGAAACTGTTTTTTTTTGAAAATTTTCTGAAAAAAAATGAACAAACTTATATATAACGAATCAGATTATCAGAAATTATGATATCAGAATTATTTCTGATAATTTTAATTTTTGAAGCTACTGGGAACAGATCTTGCTTAATGAGTATTAAATTATTACAATTAGGTAAGCTTAACAGATTGATGTTATTTCATCAAAACAATATTAACTCCTTACCTCCAAATTAAAAATGAGATTTTTTTACGTTTGTGTTTACCATGATCAAATGAGATGAAAATCGAATTTGGGCAAAAAGAATTAATTCAATAGGTTGAGTACCTAGTACTATAGAAATTACAATTTGAAGTAAAAGAATTATGGAGCACTGGTGCAACTACAGGTGTTAGAGGGTTAAATGTGAAAAAATTGAAGACTTTTTGTGGAATGATCGTAATTTATCGTATAATCTAAATCATATTGCATAATAATACAAAAAAAAATCATTGAAAAATTACTTTCTATTGTTTGTTCTCAAAAAATGCAAAAATATCTTCAAAGCTTGCTTCAAATATTTGAAAACATTGGGTTGTTTAAAGTAAAACCAACACTAAAAAAGCTTTACCATTTGTTCAAGGGCTGAAACCAGTATTTGTCATGAAAAACATAATTTCTGCATTTTTTTTTCTCAATTCAATAAACTGGTCACAGTGGCAAGTTTAAAATTTCTCACCAAAAAACACCAACATATATTTTCTAGTAGTTGAATGATTTTTTACATGCAGTCAAGCTGTTAATTGATCTTCACACTTTTTTAAACCATTGATGTTGATGTCCTATACAATTCTGTTGCATAATATTAATTAAAACCAAGATCATAACAATTTTTAATAATTTTAAAATTTCCCGGGAAATTGGCTGAAAATTTTCCGTTTCCCGGGAAATTTGTAACCCCGGGAAATTGGACGCTCTAGTAGGTACAAACTTGCTTCCGGATCTTTTTTCCGGATCTGCTCCATTTTGTATGGTTTGACGTTTGCTGGGTGAGTCGAAAAATGAAAACAAATCACTTCGTGGCAGAGAAGTGACGTATCATCATTAATAACAATGACAATTGTTCTGCACCAGCAGCAAACGTCAAATTTGATGCCGGATCTTTTCCCGAATCTAAGTTCAGAAGTTTAAGGAATCTGTCACCACATTGTTGACAAAACTCAAAACAATCATACTCACTGTACAGTCCAAAGTTCTTGGCGAAGCTCTGCGCACAGAACAGCTCAAATCCGCGCTCGATAAAGTACCGCACGGCAAAGGCGTCCTTGTTGGGGTCCCCGCTCGCGAATCCCTGGTAGGCCGAGTCGAAGAACGGGAACAGCTTCCGCTCCTCGCACAGGTCCGCAATCTGCTTCCACTGGTCCTGGGTGGGATCGATTCCGGTCGGGTTGTGCGCACACGCGTGCAAAATCACAACGGCACCCTCCGGGGCCGCCCTCAGATCCTCCAGCATACCCTCAAAGTCGATTCCACGGCGTTCCTGGTTCCAGTAGCGGTACGTCCGCGGCTCGGTGAACCCGGCGTACACAAACACCTTGTGGTGATTCTCCCACGTGGGGGCGGAGTAGTAGAACGTAGTACGCTTCAGGATGCGGCACAGAAATTCGGCTCCCACACGTAGGGCACCGGTTCCGGAGAGGCACTGGACGCCGAAGGCGCGCTTGCTTGCGATGGCTTCCGAGCCCTCGCCCAGGAGCAGCGTCGAGGCGGCATTTGTGACGCTTTCCGTGCCCAGCACCGGCAGGTACTCGTGATTTAGGCTTCCGTCCGCGACGATGGCCGCTTCGGCCTTCTTCACCACCGGCAGGATCCACGGTTTGCCCTCGTTGGTGCGGTACGCTAGGGAAAAGTGAAAAAAGTTGGTTAGAATAATTTACAAAGCGGCAGGAATGAGTGCCAATGACCTCTAACGACTCTTGACTCAGTCAATACCGGCGCCCTCCAGATGGAAATGCAGATCGAGAGTGTAGATCGCAATGGTGGAGTGTTGGCTATGCGCATTGAAACCTTGACTAAGCAATACATAAAGAATAAGCAACAATTTTACCTTATAAAAAATACCAAAATTTGCTACATTCTACAGAACTACTCAATTGAAACCATATAAGCAAGCAGGTTATTATTTAAATTGTTCAAAAAGATATGTGAATTGATATATTTGAATCAAGAAACTTTAATAATTTTACAAATTGATCAAGAGAAGGAACTTCTACCCTGTTCAGTTCTTGCATTATCAAACTGCCAAGACAAGAACCCCCCGTCTTAGCAATATCAGCTCTTGGCAATAATTGTTTCCATCGTGGCCAAGCCCCATTGTCCTTCACAAACTCGCACTAATCAGAACGTTACCATTCAGGTGCTGATAAATAGAGGTGCTTGTGAAAGCTGAAAATATCTCGTCCAACAACAAACACAGCTGCTAATCATGTGTTACAACGCTTTGCGCTGGTACAAGCGCAAAATATCTCGCAAATATTGCCATCATTCGCCATTTACACTCTCCAAATGACCTGGGGGTGACCTTCAGGTTGGGGAGACACTTTCTACGTAGATTTTATTGTAACTTTAAGGGTTTACATGAATATTGATGTGACTTTTACATACCTCCAACACCAAGATTGACCTTGTTCGGATTGGTGTCCTTCAGGCAGGCCTGGTTCAGTGCGAAAACTTCGATCGGTGGTCCGACCTCAACAGTTCCGAAGATACTCATTTTGTGGTTTGCACGAGTGGAATGAAACCGAGTTGACTGAAAACCTTAGAATACCCTCCAAATATCTCCTTTAAAGTTACAGCAACTAAACGTGTTACGTCCGTGCGGAAAAGGAGAGTTGTATAAGAGTTTCTTCAATAATTTTCCGTCAAATTGCACACATTCCGGTACAGTAACACACTGATACTGGCTGTCCCACGGCAGTGTACGGCTCGATATTGACGACGACGACGACACGCAACTTTCACACAGCACAATGATGATGGACGACTCGAAACCACCACCAGACCAGGCTGCCAGACAAGAAGTAATGATAACAATGTAGGTACCTATACAATAGTAACAGACTCGTACTAAATACAAGTAACGAAGCAAAATTATTTTGCGAAAAGTTACTACAACTAGGGGTTCACTGTGTTTGTGAGCGCATTTGCCGAAAGCATATGATGATGATTCCCAAAAAAAAACGCCGGACTGTGAATGAAAACGTACTCTAGCCGATAGCACAGTGTTGGTGTGATCGATTTTGTTTTAAAACATTTGTCAAAATGTAAGAATTCGGTGGTCAAACTGGTTGAGCTCGAACGAAACGTTTGCAAGTTTGTGATCGTTTTTTTTGGGTGAAAACAAATATTGAACATGTAATTTTTACACAACTTGTCCATAGTAATGTAAATAAGAATGTCTCTAAATATACATAAGAAAAATCATGGGGCACCTACCTTATGATAACAGTCGTTAAATCGCAATAAAAAGTTAAATTTGAGGAGGGGAACAATTGATGATTGAATATTATTAGCTCTTTTTCAAATTTTTGTGGAATATTTTAAATCTAAATATACAGTATTTCCCCCACGAAAACAGCATGGAAAGAAACAAAAGTGCTCGGATCGGGCTCAAAAATTTTCTAAAATTTCCCTGACCGAAATAATTAGACCCGTATGCCGTGTTAGGGTGGTCTGAAAAATGGCATTTTCGCCGATTTTCGCAAAAACCACTTTTTTAGAAAAATCATAACTCCTCGCCATTTTCACCGATTTCAATTGTCTTACGCAAATGAAAGGTGATAAGTTGGCTTTTCAAAGAAAAATAGTAAGAAGTTTCAAAAATCTAGCTTAACAAATGAATAGGGCGTATGAAACTTTAAAATGCCGTTTTGACGGTGTCTGGACTAAAAAGCCTATGTCTGGAAATATTTTTATCGGATTCCCCGGACATTTTTACATAACATACTAAAGGAGGAGATCATTTACAGGATTCCGAGACCGAGATGATTTTTTGAAAATAAAATAAAATAAAAAAAAAATAAAATAAAAAATATATTTATTGAAATAACAAGCCATACTTTCAACAGTTGCATGGAAAAGGTGTTTTAAATTGCATTTTACACTAGTTCAGTTGTTTTGCAATCATTAGGTTTCAAAAATGTAAGATTTGACGAAAACAAAAATTTTAGCTAAGAAAAAAAAACATTTTGCGATGATAAATATTGAAAATTTTCAAAAATTCAAAAGATTTTCAAATCAACCCAAACATGCTAAACGTAGGGTAATGTATTTTAAATTAATTTCAGCTGATTGCACTTCAATTTCCATTGAAATTTTGAAGTTTTATGAAAAAAAAGTTCAAGATGGTATGTCAGAGACATAACCGAAAGACATAGGACCAAACAATTTGAATGTGTTGTTGGATTGCTAGTGAAATCTGGAATAAGATTATTTTATTTTGTTTCATAGATTTGTCGGCAAAATTGTCATAAATGTTCTCCCAAGGTGAACCTTCCATGAGGGCACCGGCAACTCCAGGTTGTGGCCACTACGGTCGAAATGTCAATTTGCATGTTCAGTATCAAAAACCATGAATTTTGATGCCCATATTGCCACAACTCGTATGGTTCTGTAAAAGACCCTCTGGGCCCCGGGGGAACCTGCTTTGAGATCACCGGCCACTCAAGGTTGTGGCCACTACTGTCGGAATGTAAATTTTCATGTTCAGTATCAAAACCATGAATTTTGATACCCATATTGCCACAACTCGTATGGTTCTGTAAAAGACCCTCTGGGCCCCGGGGGAACCTGCTTTGAGATCACCGGCCACTCCATGTTGTGGCCACTACTGTCGAAATGGCCATTATTATGTTCAGTATCAAAAACCATGAATTTTAATACCCATATTGCCACAACTCGTATGGTTCTGTAAATGTCCCCCCAGGCCCCGAGGGAACCTTCTTTGAGGGCACCGGCCACTCCATGTTGTGGCCACTACTATGTCCCGCCCGTGTGGATCAATCGGACCGTGCACTGGACTCACAATCCTGAGGTCCCTGTTCGAATCCCGCAGCGGGCGCTCTAAAAATTCTTCGTGTAAATATGGGTATTCGGCGCCGTCGCTCCGTGTCATACTTTCATACACTTAGGAGCCCAGGGCGGCGAAGTCCTTATAGATAAAAGAAAGACACTAGTGGTTGGTACTAGCAATGGTGGCCGACAGCTATAAAGTCAACTTCGTTTCTTCTTATGGTTCTGTAAAAGTTCCCCCTGGCCCCGGGGGAACCTGCTTTGAGATCACCGGCCACTCCAAGTTGTGGACACTACTGTCGAAATAGCCATTATTATGTTCAGTATCAAAAACCATGAATTTTGATATCCATATTGCCACAACTCGTATGGTTCTGTAAATGTCCCCCAGGCCCCGGGGGAACCTTCTTTGAGGGCACCGGCCACTTCATGTTATGGCCACTACTGTTGAAATGGCCATTTTTATGTTCAGTATCAAAAACCATGAATTTTGATACCCATATTGCCACAACTAGTATGGTTCTGTAAATGTCCCCCCAGGCCCCGGGGGAACCTACTTCGAGGCCACTCCAGGTTTTTTCCACCACCAATTCGACATTTTTCAAGAGAACCGCCGCATTTTAGCGACTTCCACGCCGTCCGCTTCGCTCGAATTTCCTCCTTCTGCTGCTGGTGGTTCTTCCTTCTGGTTGCTGGTTCTCTTCTTCTATTGGACGCTACTGCTGCTGCTCCGTGCCGGCCCGACGTGCACAGTTCGAGTGCTCGTTCCAAAGTGACTTGCTTTTGCGAAATTTTCTGCTTAAATAGCGGCAGAGCCGGAGAACGGCACAAAAGGGGCGCGGTCTCGAATGCATACGCTCGCTCTGATTGGTCATCTGTCCGTTTTGTACTGAAAAATTACTCATTTTGATTGCATGTTTAGTCAAACTATCTATGTAGTTAAACAATAGCTGAAGTCTTCCTCTTTCGATTGGTGGTCCAACCGTCTGTATTGATTCACAGGGAAAAAAGATATAAGTGTTCAAAATGTCCCTTTTTTTAACGCTTAAAAGTGACGCTTTGGATCGAATTTCTGAACTGGCCCCCCAATATAGTAAATAGAGACATAGTCCTATGTCAAAAACTTCTGTCTCCTGATTTTTCGGGCCAACTTAAATGGGGTGGAGACAAAAACTTAAAATAAAATTTGTACCAGCCTAATTGTTCTTTTCAAATTACTTACAAAACATATTTAGCCAATAAAAGTTCCAAAGGTTTTCACAAGCTTGTAAAAACTTTGGAAAATTTGAGTTCACAAATCTAGAGTTTTTTAAAGGTCCTATAAGCTATTGTGTTCACATGTTTATAGAACCTGTTCAATAAAAACTCTGGAAATGTTTTCGTGAAAACACTGAGAATGATATTGTTCGTTAAAACAAACGTAACATTTCGCAAATTTTTAAATGATTCTACAAATCACGGTTTATTTTGTGTAAGCACTCTGATAGCAAAGTGAAATTTGTCAGCTGTAAAAACGACTCAGTTTATATTTTTAATTCGCAAATTCCAAATTTATCGAAATAATTCTTTGACAATTTTTGTTATACCATGGTGTCATATCGGCAAAATGTACGGATTTTTGCTCAGCAAGAGTTGGTAGCCTTAAGCATTGCATAACATATCACATATCATATTGCTTAAGCAAACATTAACAAGATGCTTGAATACAAAACATGTTTTATAATCGAAATTGGACTACAAACTACTATTGCGAGCTTTAAAAAAACATATTTTCGTTTTTGACGTTTTTGAATCATCAAACTTTGTGTCCCGATTTGCCCCACTTCCCGTTGACCTCATATTTTGGCCAAATGCTAGTTTTATGAGCATGCATGAGCATGAGAGCATGAGCATGAGAGATCACCCATGGTTGCCCCTCCGTTGCTGAACAGAACCGTAATATCCTTTCAGCACTACTGATTATAGGCTTCGACGATCTAGTGGTGTTTCCCTTATCAACAGCATGTATGAATGCGCTGAAAAGATAAAACACCATGATTGCCAAAACAAGATCAGTTGCGAATAGGTAGCAGTCATTGGCCACCAACGGCGCCCGCCATGTCAGTTTGTAGATCTCGATTTTTAGGGACGGGAATGTTAGTTAGCGCAGGTTGCTACTAGGGCAGCTGATTTACTCTGTGCTTACACCCCACAAGCGCCAGGAACCTGAAAATTGGTTAGTAGGATAGGGTGTTTGGTCAGGATTCATCATAGAAGATGATGATGCGATCCAAAATCATAGTGTTTGTTGAAAGGTATTATATTTTATTCTCAAGGCAAACAATCGGTTGCTGCGGATGAGACATTTCCCGTTTAACTGTTGTTAAATTTTAAATGAAATGGTTTAATCTTAGACAGCCGGCTGTGGAAAGATAAAACCAAATAATATTTATTTATAAAATGAGGTGTTAAAAGCAATGCTGCAATGATAGCGTAGTCTGATTTTTAATTATATAATCATTTAGTTCATGAATTTGCAACGGAATAGACGCGACGAACTCAATCATCAAGTGCCTTCCGATCTTCTTTCTGTTAGCTAGATAAGGTATTGATTTTCGTTGCCTCTCGAGCTACGATGCTATGGAGAGGGCTTAACACACAAACAACCGACGTCGAGCCCTCCGAGCTACGGAGCTATGGGAAGGTCTTTTCAACACAAAAAGACTCGCGCACCACACGACGTTCTTAATGAATCAAAATAATTTTGCTGCGCGAAAAACCTAACGAACTTAGATCGTTTTTATCGAAAACTATATCACAATTCACGACAAAAATGCGAAACAAAAGGCACACACAAAAAAAATCAAAATATTCACTCCGAATATTTTTTTATTACGACCACGCGCTCCCTTTGCCAATTATGCTCTGATGACGCTGCATTTTCGGAGGGTAATCTTCTCCTCGCAGCGCACAATTCACGACAAAAATGCGAAACAAAAGGCACACACAAAAAAAAATCACTTTTCACTCCGAATATTTTTTACGACCACGCGCTCCCTTTACCAATTATGCACTCATTTTGGCCAAATGCTAGTTTTATATGTACAAACAACCCCTGGAAATTTGAAGCAGATTAATGAGGACGATGCGAGATGGATATTAGGATTGTTTCCTGGAACACGAACTATGAGCTCATGAGGTTTTTGAAAAATGCAAAAATCGTTAAAGGGCTCAAAACTGGCAAAAAACAAAACGCACCAATTTTACGGTTTAAATCCCATTTAAAATTCAAAGTCAAAGCTCCAGGTCCTGTCGCAACAAATCAAGCTCATATTTGGGATTCGGGCTCAGTGCACCTAGGAGATCATGCCCTGAAATGCCCGCAAAATTGATCCGTTTTGTTACATCCGAATGGCAATGGGTTTTTCTCATAGCTTTCCGTTTTTTCTAAAACAAACTTTTTTCATAAAATTCGGAATCCTTGGCAAATTCCACGAAATTTTGGAGTTGTAAACCACAATTTCATAACTGGCATTTCCAGGCCAATTTTCATAACTAATATAAAAAAAAAACATGAATATTATTACGCACATAATGCCCAGCAGGGTTGTTAAAATATCAAAATATCAGCACTAAGCAACTACAATTATCCCGCCTGAATAATCATGCCTCAAAAACAACTCTGGAGTTTTTTTGAAAAGGTCCTATAAACCAAATTTTCATTTTTTGCTTTTTGGGTGTTTTTGAATACCCTTGACTCAAGGCGGTTCTAAAAACACCCAAAAAGCAAAAATTGAAAATTTGGTTTATAGGACCTTTTAAAAAAAACTCCAGAACTGCTCTTCTCTCCTCATTGAAACTCTCAGCGCCGAACATAGCCGAACGCGTTTTCGTGTTTACCCACTCGCGATTGAAATTTTCCTTTTCTCTCTCTTTCTCACTTCCACGATCATCCTACCGCAACAGCGTTTAACCACCAAAGCCGCCACAAAACCAATTTTGCAAACGCAGTTTAACGGGACGTCATGCGTGGTCGGCTCCTAATCGCCATCTCGCGTTCTTTCATTGCAGGTTTCGGAGAGATTGAGAGACTCCGACTTCAACCCATATAACCATTTTTATGGTTGTAGTAGGGGAAATATGCCCATTTTAATCACTCTAAGTCGTTCGACCAATTCTCATCACTTTTGCCATTTCCGCCATAAAATCAACATTTTCAGATGTATCAACAATGGAGAGTTGCTTGCTCACTTTTGTTTAAGCTATTTATAGCTTTGGAACAGTCAAAAACACTTTATGAAAGCTGTAATTCATGATCAAAGTGCTGATAGGCCGATAATAGAAATAGGCTGAGAAAGGGTCCCATACCTGAACTCAAAAAATCGTATGAAAAGTGGGATTTGGAACACAAAAAATCATGATTTTTGGTAAGGGTGTACATCGCTGGGAATCACGAGACACAAGAAGAGATCTCACAAGCTATAAGGCTTTCTAGTCAGAAATTTACCAACACATTCAAAGTATGTTTACTAGAGTGTAACAAAAATGACTTTTTGGCGGGCATTCAGGGGTTTGTTCAGGTGATTGGACGTAAAAGGAGCTGGCGCTCCGCCCTTCAATTTTAAATGGGATTTAACCCGTAAAAAAAGATTTTTTCGAAAATGTCACTTTTTGAGGCATATTGGCCACCAATGTGTAGGCCAGATCCTTGCGCATCTTTTGGTATATCGAGAAATTAAAAGTGAGAGTGTGTGCAACATGGAGTTAAACTTTCTGTGAAGTTGCTGTGAAGGATACCATGGCACTTTGAAAAGTTTAACTCCATGTTGCACGCCCACACTCTCACATTTAATTGCTCGATATAACATTGAAGTTTGGAGCATCCTGGAGCTCGGTACAGACCTTCAAAGTTTGGCATTTTTTCGAAAAATCGGCCCCGACAAAAAAGATACACTGAAAGAAAGACACATAGCAATATCACATGTTTCACACGTGATTCTGCCCCATACGACTTTACATGGGAATGTCATGTGCAAATCACTTGAACAAAATTCATCGCGCGACGTGGTAGATTCACAGGCAAATCACGTTAACCTCACGTGTCATTGCACATGATTATCACATGAAATGTTTATGGGAATGAAATGGATTGCACATTAATATCAAATGATTTTCTGTTCAGTTTCAAGTGAATATTTTATGTAGCATATTATTAAAATACGTTTCATATGTCTTTGAGTTTTGCCTTTTATTTTTAAAATATAAATAACACTTAACAAACTTTTAAACGTATACACAAACTTAACTTTTTCGAGAAATTTAACTTTAACAATTCACACTTAAAAATAAGATGTACGCACATTCTGGACGATCAGCGATCCGTGACTCCTTGGCCAAACACCGGAGCTCTCACCTCACGGAGGTCCTGGAAAAATCTCTTCCATGGAAATCCCTAAGTTTCGCTGGAAATTAGCCTATCCGTGATTTCCTGGAAAATGGCATAAAATTGTCTACTTAGTATTCAACTTTGCAAAAAAAATATAAGAAAATACTTACCACATAATCCTAAAATACTTAAAATATAAAAACCTCTTTTTCCGGGAGCAAATTAAAATTAAAAGTGCGAGCTCCAACTCGTACCCATTGAAAATTGCCATCTTGCTTTAGGATTAATTTTCATCATCGATAGCATTTGAAACTAACGTGAATTTCACTTGGAAATCAATGGACAAGTCGATTAGGGCAAATCAGAATGAAATTCATTTGAATCTCACGTGACTTCCACTTCAAAACCAAAGGACAAGCCGATTGGGGCAAATCAAAGTGAAATTCATTTGAATCCCGCGTGAACATCATGCAACAGATGAGTGAATGTTTTTTTCCTAATGATCAGCTGGAGCTGAATGATTTTCACATTCATTTGAAATGAAAAGCATGTCAGAGTCAAAGGAAAATCACGTGAAGTTATCGTGTTGGTTTTTGGAGTAGCTCACGTGAAAAAACATTTGATTTTGCTATGTTGGGTTTTTTCAGTGTATGCGTCGCACCTCGCGACGCCCGAGACGCCATTTGATTTTGCTGGGACCGATTTTTCGAAAATATGCCAAACTTTGAAGGTCTGTACCGAGCACCAGGATGCTCAACTTCAATGTTATACATACCAGAAGATGTGCATGGATCTGGCCTATACGCCAGTGATGTTTTTGGTAAACGCATTGGTGGCCAAAATGCCTCAAAAAGTGACTTTTTTGAAAAAATCTTTTTTTACGGGTTAAATCCCATTTAAAATTGAAGGGCGGAGCGCCAGCTCCTGTTACGTCCAATCAAGCTCATATTTGGGATTTAGGCTCAGTATGCCCACCGGAACAAACCCCTGAATGCCCGCCAAAAAGTCATTTTTAGGTCTATTCCCGTACTTGCAGAATTGCAGAATTTCTGCAGCTTCTGCAGAATTCTGCAGCCAGAATAAGTCACTTTTTTGCAGCACGTTCCCGTACTTTTCAGTTCGCTCTCTTCATCTCTCTCTTTTGCAGAAGTTCTGCAAGGAGAGAAACCGCAAAACTTTTGCCTGGGTAGCGCGTTCCAGTACTTTTTCTGCAATATTGTACACAGTTGAGTGGATTTACTCAAATTGGGTATTAAAGTTTTTTAATTACTTCAAAGTATTGAAAAAAATGGTTCTAATCTAATCTAATCTAATCTAATCTAACACAAACGCAGCCAGTCCGATGAAAGCATGCTGGAAAGTCTTGTGATTAGATTACGCCCCAAGCACTTTTCTTGTCATTATTAATAATTGCAGTACATCCGAGAACACCCGAAAATGCATTGCAAAAATTAAAGCGGCCAGCCCTACTACGTTGTGTTTACCGCAGAGAGGATTCTGAGAACGGATCACATTTCACAGAATCTACAGGGGAGGAAGGATGCGTGGACATACCGTACCAAACGCTCCTGTTTACAGTTTCATATGTGTTTTGTATAATGTGTTAAGTGTAAAATATAGTGTGGTTATATAATTGATTAAATATAATAATGCAATATAATGATCATTTAATAAAATCCCATCACCTATATATAATAACATAAACCCAAGCACACAAAAAGCGACACAAAAGAAATGAAAATGGGCATGCAAAAACAAGACAACGCGTCCCCGTGGTCAGAGCACTAATCCAAAGTATTGAAAAAAATGGTTCACAAAAAAAGTAATTGAAAGAAGTTTACCTCTATAACGGGGATATTATTTTTTATGCAGTAAAACGTTTTCTTTTAAAAATCAAGGATGTATTATTTATTAAGTAACTAGAAATTAACTATGCTTAGGTAGAAATTAATATTAGAAACAACTCAAATTTTGTACATTAGGTAATCAAAATACAAATTAGAGTGGCAGGTACGTTTAATAAACATGATTTGAAAAAAAGACAAACATAAGTTTTATATAGAAGGGACCAAAAACACATGCTTTAATTGCAGAATGTTTGAAAGATTATTCATAATAACATAAATAAATTATGACTGGATGTCACATGAAAGAACAACGGTGACGCAGCAATATTGACAAATTTGAAAAAAAAAAAACTAATCAAAAACTCAAAATTTTTGAAATACTTAAATTAAAATATCTGGAAATTAAGAAATCCATAGTTAAAAATATGAAAACGAAACTATTGGCACTACGCCCCCCGGGGCATGGCCTTCCTCTAACGTGGGATTTCTGCTCCAGCGCCTCTGACGAGACAGGAGAAACCGGGACCGACGTTTTACTTCACCATCCGATAGAAGCTCAGTGGATAAGGCGGGAATCGAACCCGCGTCTCATAGCATCATAACTAATATTTTCAAATTGAGAAACTTTCAAAAAACATAAATCAGATATTTGAGAAATTTAAAAATGCAAATAATTATATCAGAAAAATATAAAAAGAGCAATAAATCACAAATTCAAAGCATAAAAATTCAAATAATTGTAAACTAAATATTTCAAAATGTTTAAAATTTCAAAAGAATCTTAATTTTGAAAAAAAATAAAGGTTGAAAAAAAAATCGAAATAAAAAACTAAAGTTTGAATATTTATGAGTTTAGAACACCAAACATTCAACAGCAACAGTGAAAAATAATAAGAATGAAAATTAAAAAAAAAAATATTTCAAAAATAAGTAAAACTAAAAAATTCTGTAAACTAAAAATTATAAAACTCAAACATAAATAAAATAGATACAGTCCAAATTTCCAATCTCTAGATCCTCTAAATTTAAGTTTCTAACCTAAAATATGACTCCAAAATATGTGTGTTTTTTATGATTCAAGATTGCGAAGAATTTGAGAATTTAGGAATCTAAGAATTTAAGAATTCAAGAATTTCAGAGTTTCAGAGTTTTAGTTTTGACAAAATTACATCATTTTTTTTTCATATAAGAATACAAATTGGTAGCACCGTTAAAGGTACAATTTATTATTTGCCAATTAAATTTACCTATATTATTTTAACACTACTAAATATATGGGTAATTCTCTACCAACTCACACGAAATCGGGAAAAGTTGCCCCGACCCCTCTTAGATTTGCGTGAAACTTTGTCCTAAGGGGTAACTTTTGTCCCTGATCACGAATCCGAGGTCCGTTTTTTGATATCTCGTGACGGAGGGGCGGTACGACCCCTTCCATTTTTGAACATGTGAAAAAAGAGGTGTTTTTCAACAATTTGCAGCCTGAAACGGTGATGAGATAGAAATTTGGTGTCAAAGGGACATTTATGTAAAATTAGACGCCCGATTTGATGGCGTACTCAGAATTCCGAAAAAACGTATTTTCATCGAAAAAACACTAAAAAGTTTTAAAAATTCTCCCATTTTCCGTTACTCGACTGTAAAAATTTTGGAACATGTCATTTTATGGGAAATTTAATGTACTTTTGAATCTACATTGTCCCAGAAGGGTCATTTTTCATTTAGAACAAAATTTTTCATTTTAAAATTTCGTGTTTTTCTAACTTTGCAGGGTTATTTTTTAGAGTGTAACAATGTTCTACAAAGTTGTAGAGCAGACAATTACAAAAATTTTGATATTTAGACATAAGGGGTTTGCTTGTAAACATCACGAGTTATCGCGATTTTACGAAAAAAAGTTTTGAAAAAGTTACTTTTTGCGTTTCTCTTTGTTTCGTCGTCCGTGTCTGTCGCGGGTGACCATGAATGGCCATGATCGATGACGACCAACTTTTTCAAAACTTTTTTTCGTAAAATCGCGATAACTCGTGATGTTCATAAGCAAACCCCTTATTTCTATATATCAAAATTTTTGTAATTGTCTGCTCTACAACTTTGTAGAACATTGTTACACTCTAAAAAATAACCCTGCAAAGTTAGAAAAAACACGAAATTTTAAAATGAAAAATGTTGTTCTAAATGAAAAAATGACCCTTCTGGGACAATGTAGATTCGAAAAGTACATTAAATTTCCCATAAAATGACATGTTCCAAAATTTTTTACAGTCGAGTAACGGGAAATGGGAGAATTTTTAAAACTTTTTTAGTGTTTTTTTTGATGAAAAATACGTTTATTCGGAATTCTGAGTACGCCATCAAATCGGGCGTCTAATTTTACATAAAAGTCCCTTTGACACCAAATTTCTATCTCATCACCGTTTCAGGCTGCAAATTGTTGAAAAACACCTCTTTTTCACATGTTCAAAATGGAAGGGTCGTACCGCCCTCCGTCACGAGATATCAAAAAATGGACCTCGGATTCGTGATCAGGGACAAAAGTTACCCCTTAGGACAAAGTTTCACGCAAATCGAAGAGGGGTCGGGGCAACTGCTGTGTGAGTTGGCGGAGAATTACCCATATACTAAATTCAAAATCAATTTAAGATCAATAGTTATTCCTAAACAAATATTTATTTGAAATTATTAAACTCTAAAAAAATGTTTCTTTTAAAAGTTTTTAAAATAATTTATTTTTATAGTACATTTTGTTTTGTTGAAGTACTAGCCGTTTTTATCAGGTAAAAAAACATAAAAAATCGCTTTATCATTAACATGAATGAACTAAGCCTGAAATCGTAAACATAAAAAAATCGTTTTCAATAAAAACAGACGTAAAAAAACTACCCCTAAATTATTTATTATAACAACTAATAATAAAATGCTCGATTTCACCCAACTTGCAAATTTTATGTAAGCGTGTACTCAAAATCCATCACACCAAATTGCAGTGACTTTTCAACAAGAAAGAGAAGAGAGAGCTTGCAGAAAAGTACGGGAACGGTTTCGCTGCAACTTCTACCTCTCTCACTGCAGAAGTTCTGCCTGAGAGAAAAGTTACTTTTGTTGCAGAAAAGTACGGGAACGCTCTGCTGCCGTTTTTGTGCAGAATTGCAGAATTCTGCAGTACGGGAATAGACCTTTTGTTACATCCTAATGTTTACATGACAGCTGGACGTTTGTTTGCATCAAGTTTCCTATCTCTTTCTAGCAAAACATTTTTGTCAGGCGACTTCTAGCTGGGTTTTTTGACTGACTGCACGATATGTCAGCCAACATACTTCGCAGGGCTGTGACAGCTACAGCTCGATCTTTTGGTACGTTCGTTTGAGGGCTAGTTCCACACTGAGTGCCGCACTCAGAGCTGTCAAAGTGTTTGTTTGAAGAAACTCGCGCTAGTTCCGCACGAGTTTCGCCGCCATCTTGGAACTGAAACTCTAGTGCCGCACTCGATGTTTTTTCAGTTTCATGCGAGTTCCATGCACACTGAAAAAGAATGTTCGTTTGAACCAAAACTGGCACCGACGAGTGTGGCACTCAGTGCCGCACTGGCTGTTCAAACGAACGTACCATTTGTTTGCATCAGGACACTGTGACGAGGAGTTCGTCATTTTTGAGTAAAATTATATTTTTTTCACTGGGCCTAGAAAGCCTTATACACTGTAACTGAAAATCTCAACTTGCTGAGTTCGTTTTCGCACTTTTTCATACGTTTTTTTCAGTTCGACTGCGATTACACAAAAAAGTGTAATCGCAGTCGAACTGAAAAAATCGTATGAAAAAGTGCGAAAACGAACTCAGCAAAGTGCGATTTTCAGTTACAGTGTAGAGTTATCTACGTGCGCATGTATTGCGTGTACGTACACGAAACAGATTGAGGTTAAATTTTGTACCGCTCAGCAAAACAAATGGTGTGCTAGTGTGCGTGAGCTCGGTCTTAGATAACTCTATAGAGCTATCTAAGCCTCATCTCACGCACACTAGCTTACCATTTGTTTTTGCTGTCGGGTACAAATTTTAACCTAAAAACCCTTCGTGTACAAACACGCAATACATGCGCACGTAGATAACTCTATAGTGACGACCGCTATACTCTCGGATATTTTTGGTGCAGAGATAATCTATTGATAGCTTTTCTTTCAGTCATTTGCAACACTGATGCCCAGTGTAAAGAGTGATAAACTAAAAGTGACCCCGTTCGTTTGACATCAATTGGTGTCAAACCATCGGGGTTGCAGTGTACTCATAATGCCAAAACTCGCATGGTTCGGAAAAATGTCCTCCAAACGGATCATCTCTGAGGGCACCGACCACTCCAGGTTGTGGCCAATTTCTGTGGTCGTAGTCGAGGCTCCCAGTAATCCCGGCTGGCCTGTCTCGGCTTGAGCTGCTTCTTGCTCCAGGCTATCTGCTGGTCGGCCATGCAACAGTCAAATACGGAAAGGAAACTTCAAGTATCAAAATGGGAGTCGTCACTTAACGCGCAACCTCGCGCGCAACACTTTTCGTTTTTCTGGATTGACACCGCATCAGAAATAGAGCTCATCTGGAGTTTTTTTTGAAAAGGTCCAATAAACCAAATTTTCAGTTTTTGCATTTTGGGTGTTTTTCAATACCCCTGACTCAAGGCGTTTCCAAAAACACCCAAAAAGCAAAAACTGGAAATTTGGTTTATTGGACCTTTTCAAAAAAACTCCAGATATGATAGAGGTCTTTGTCAAAATTCCTTTTTCTGCAATTTGTTGAATAAACCTCTATTTCGATCACCCTAAACCCATCTAGCGCGCTACCCAGCACTGACAGCTGTCACCGCCAGCTAGCTGTCAACCGTTCGGGATTCTTCGCCGTCGTTGTCTTCGCTGTGCTCTTGCTCTTCTTTCGCGACGACGCCGTCGACCGACGAAGGCATCGATGAGAAAGATGCGTGGCTATCTCGCTCAGTTCGATACTTACGGTGTTGCGAAAAAGTTGTAAACAGAAAAGCGCGCCGCGTCGATTTTCGTGTGTTTTTGTTGTTGTTGTTGGTGCTGTAGCTGTGGCTGGGCAGGATAGCTGAGCTGAGCTGAGCCGTCCAACAAACCATCATTCTTCTCGCTGCTTGATCCGAGTCAGTAAGTAGCTCCACGGGTTGCGGCATGAGGATTTTGTTTTTTTTTTGTTTGCTGTAGCGAAAAATCGGCAGTCTGGACTGGGTCTGCGGATATTTTCCCCGAGTTGGACTTTGGAATGGTGTCAAACATTTGTGTTTTTAGTCAGTCAGTCTACGCTCGAGACCAAGATGGACGGAAGAGTTAGAAAGAGTCGTCGCGAGTTAGATCCGTTCACCAGCTTGAGTTATGTAAAAATAGCGAGAAGGGGCCTTGAGGACTAGGGAACTTTGATTATGTTCGTCGGGGTTGGAATTGTGCCCCGTGGCCAGCAGTGACGACGTCGGTGCAGGGTGCCCCGTGGCACCAGCAGCTATTCTTCACGTACATTCGCACATGACTCGGCAACTTCTACGGAATAAGTCGTGCACCGTGTGTGAACGGTGGAGAGTTGCGGGCAAAGTTCGTTCTACGCTGCGCGAGTTTGGCAAATTATTTCATCATCCGAATTTGAATTTTGCATGGAATGTGAAACCTTAAAAAGTTGTCATGTTAAAGTCAAGAAGTGGTCCAAGCTGAGCCGCGAGTGACGCACTTACAAGCACTTCCTGATTCATTCAACATGCAGGGTGGGCGGAGGGTGTTGCAACACACCATGCAGCTGACGATGACGACGAGGGTGATGGTAGCACAGCGCAATGTTTACATTTTACTGTAATTAATCTGCATTCGGGTTTGTCTTTCAGACCTGACTGAAGCCATACAATTGGTTGAAAGTTACCATCTCATGCTCATTCAGGGAATTTTGTTCGTATTGACATTTCTTTTTACCTTGTTTTTTTTTTACAACCCGTACAATGTATCGTACGCGATTGTATTCTCAAGGTAGCACCGTCGATGGGGGTGAAGTAGAGAATCTCTGATCTGATCATCTAGGGAACTCTAATATATTAGGTTTTACGCCGACTCGATTTGGAAATTAGAAAAGAGTGCACTGTTTACATGGACATGGACAAGACCATGTAAACAGTGCACACGAGCTGTCAAATGACGTCACGGTGTAAAACCTAATAGCCGTTTCAGAGATAAATGGCATTGTATAAAGCACATTAGCGCGGTAAATTCATGTCGTATGACAGGAGTCGGTTTTGACAGCTGAACGAAAGCGGTTGTTTTTTCTGCTGTTTTCGTTGCGCGGCATTAGATTTTACAGCGTGACGTCACGAGCGCACACGCACACACATTTTTACTGAGACACACGGGCAAAAAATGTAAACAGTGCAGCCAAGCTGTCAAATTTCTAACCTAGAAACCGAGTCGGCGTAAAACCTAATACACTGAAAGAAAGGCGCATAGCAAAATCACATGTTTTACACGTGAATCTGCCCCATACGGCTTTGCTTGTGATTGCCACGTGCAAATCACTTCGAAAATTCTGAACGCGTGACGCGGTAAATTCAACAGCAAAACACGTTAACCTCATGTGACGATGCACATGAATACGCAATGCTTGTCTCATTAATGTTGAATGGTTTTGTAGTGTAAATCGAATAGTTTTCCATTGGTTTTCAAATGAGTAAAATAATGAGAGGGGTTTTCTTATCATGTATTTATTTTTTGTTACGGTTTCAATTATAAATAGCTTTTTTGCAATTCCGCTGTGAAACTGTCAACTTTTCCTGTCCTTCTGAAGAAATGAAACGGCCTACTTTTTCATACCAAAAATAACAGAATCGAATAGCAACACTTTTCAAAATAAATGCTGAAAAGTTCTACTTTTCAGCACTGAAAAGAGTGCTGAAAAGTTGAACTTTTCAGCACTTGTTTCGAAAAGTAAAACTTTTCAACATTTTTTTTATTGAAACGATTTATTGGAAAAATACATGAAAATCTTACTTAAAATTTCACTCAATGGGTGTTTTTCGGAATTGCAAAAAATATTGTATGGAACTCGTTGCAAAACTTGATTTTTTCAACACTCGTCGTATTTATCTAACTCGGTGAACCTCGTTGGATAAATGTACGACTCGTGCTGAAAAAAATCTCTTTTTGCAACTTGTTGCATAAACTACTATTATTTAATTTTTTTATGTAAATTACATAAGTCACACATTTCACTTCACTGACTGGCGTTGTGTTGATCTATCGGGAAGTTCGTGCACCGAGGCACTCAAGAAGTACGTCCTGCCGAACCGGAGAATCACCAAGATCAGGTCGTTCGGAATCGGGTTAAAGCTGGCCGAGCAAAATGGCACCAAGACAATCATTTTGTTCTTCTCGAT
The DNA here is from genome assembly GCF_015732765.1 of Culex quinquefasciatus. Lineage (NCBI taxonomy): Eukaryota > Metazoa > Arthropoda > Insecta > Diptera > Culicidae > Culex > Culex quinquefasciatus. The sequence goes on from NC_051861.1 coordinate 33,735,323, forward strand.
CCAATAGCTCGCAGATCCGTAGCCGCCCCTGTTGTTCATGATAAATCTAAAGAAACACCGGCACCTATTGCAATCTGTAGTCCGGGCTAACAGATTCGGATCAGGAGCTGATTCCGAAGAGGACCTCTAGCCGGATCTTCTGGAAAAATAATAAGCATTAATTTCAAACAGCTCTATTGTTTCTTTTGCTTTTACCTGTAAGAAATGCACAATTATTCAAAAATAATCTCAGGAAACTTAATTTTTGGCCATCTTAATAATGGAAAGTTTTTCGCCACATTTCAATTTGACGTGTTTTTCACTATAAAATCAAAGGAAATGTCGAATGGGGCAAATCGATATGAAATTCATTTGAATCTAAAGTGAAATGCAGGTGAAACAAGAATGAATGAATACGCTTATGATCAGCTGGTTTCAAATGGTTTTCAAGTCCATTTGACATGTAAAACATGTGCGGTTCAAAGGAAAAGCACATGATTTTATTGTGTAGATTTTTGGAGACTCTCACGTGGAAAATCACTTGAGATTGCTATGTTGGTTTCTTTCAGTGTAGTGCTTACACATGGAGGCGGAAGAGTCCTCCGATGGGGACGAGTTTCGTTCCTTAAATGAAACGAGGAAGCGGGAGAAGACCAGCGGCGGAGTCGTTGTCTTCTCAGCAACAACAAGTTAAGCCCGCTGGTGGAGAACAACAATGGTAACCCAGCCGGGAAAGAAGGCGTCCCACCTGTTCCAGTGGCCAAGAAACCAACGCCTCTGGTAGTAAAGGATACGAGCTACGCCAAGCTTAAGATTGAAATGTTGTCGTACACAACCAGACCAAGTTACAAGCTGACTTGCGTTTGGGATCAAAATGCTTTGTATCTCCGAGGACCGTTTTGAAACCGCGCGGGCCCACTTGATTGCGAACAAAGTGGAGTTCTGTACCGAAGAGAAACGAGGCGAGCGGCAGCTCCGCGTGGTTGTCAGAGGACTTCCATCGGCTTAACCTGAATACGTCAAGAAGTACCTCAAGGAATCGCACAACCTGGATACTGCAACCCCGTACGGGCCACAGCTGCCCCAAAGCGTGCGGATTTCATCCGGCGGCGGCATCAGGTTAAGGCAGCTTGTTTTATGCATTCTTGGTGCTTGGCCTTTTTTATTTTTTTTTGTAGCTTTAATTGTTGCGATATTCAAACTATTTTTTCCAATGCATAGAGCGTTTAAAATTTTACATGCATTTCTGGAGCAACATTTGAAAGGGGCGGTACGACATTGCTCTTGCGGCCTTTCATTACACGCGTTTGACTTCGACTACTACAAAACCTACAGTTAGTCGATAAACTAAAGAAATAAACTGAATTGAATTTTCTGCCACTTCCGGAACCCCTACGACCCTAATGGAATCCTGTTGTAATAACCATTTGCATGTGTCTGATTTTTCATACAATCAAAAATTAAATCTATGATCAGTGATAGGGGATTTGGAAGACGGGAAATGTTGATGCTCATCTTTTTTTCTAGGGATAAGGAAAATTCTTCACTGTTTTTTTCATGTTTCTAGTTTTGCTTGGAGTTGGATGATTTTTGGGAGGGCGAACGGTAACGACAAGCAGCTAAAAATTAACAATATCGGTAACGGGCAAATTTGCTACCCATAGCGGGTCGTAATTTGTGGATGACGCCTGTTATGATCTCAACCTAGGTAAATTTCGCATTAAAGAGGCACTAAAATTAACACCCCTTGCAGAACAAGAAAAAAAAATCCGCAGATTGTAGCCATAAATGATGACAACATTCGCGTCCATCTTGAACGTCCATGCTTTAAAACAAGCATTTTAACGTAGGTCTAAATAAGTCTGAACGCGTATGAGATAAGTAGTATATGCAAGCCCGAGCTAAGCTTAGTACAACACTGCTCCTCACGCACACGTGTTTACGTCCGCCGGTACTTGAAACACATCTAGCCGTTTTGCTCTGTGAATGTAATTGTGTTAAAACCAACTCCACCGCGCGATTAGTCTGGACATAAGTCGCAGTTGCGTCCAGCTGTTGGTCAATGTTTTGTTTGCTTCCATTTGAACGTTTGTATGGGTGTCCAATAGCCGGACGGGCTGAACGCGATACGCGAACGTCATCAACTTGTTAGTCTGAGGCCCCTCCGCAGCCTGAACGAAACGGAATTGTTTTCAAACTTGCTGATTCATTCATTAAACCCTCCGCTGCCCAAATACGAACGAGTTTCGAACTGTTGGTTGGTGCTAATCGTCTCCAAACAGGTTTAGCATTTCTCCCATGGCCCTTTATTGTTGTCTAACGTGGGCGACCACATCGCATGGTGATTAGAACAAAATATAGGCGTTTTAGATTTAGTAAACTTGAACTGTATTTTTCATGTTTTAATAATAATTTTCCATTTCAATTCAATTTTTATTGGTGAGATAAGATCTTTGTAGCACATTACTGAGTTTAAGAGTCCCTTTCAGCTGCGTGTTACATATTAAACCATTTTGGAACAATAGGGTCTTAAAGCCATATGTTAATTTTTATCATTTTTTTTTATTGTATCGAAAAATTATATTGAATAAAAATATATTGAAAAATGACAAGACAACATTTATCAATGGTCCCTTTGGAACGAGCTGTCAATTATCTTGCTTTATGTCAAGAAGGGCCGCGAAGTTATTTTGTTTAAATTGAACATAATCTTGTGGTTAATAATATCACCAATTAAGGCTTAATTTTAGTATCAAATTGGTTTTAATTAAGGAAGTATCGAAATTAAGAGAAAACTTACTTAAATTACAAGGGAAAGGAGATAGCAATAGATAAAGCTCATAATTAGATCACAGTAGTCTATCCTCTGTAGATGTGTTTAATCATCAGCTCCCCGAGGGCCAGGAATTGATCTGCCTTGTTACGACAGGTCCGAAACCGTGTCATCATCTTCCCTGGTGACTTTTTGCTGGACCGCATTGCCGCTACACGCTGATCGCCCCGTGCACTGCACCCACGATAGTTGCTGGTATGGCTAGCTTCACAGTTGGCGCACTTGATGCGCGCTTTGGTTTGCTCTGCATTGTCTCCCAAGTCCGCTTTTTGGGGCAATGCACACGCCTCTGAGTGATGCGTTTATTAATATTTTTGTGAAGAAAGATATTGCTTGCTTTTACTTGAAACAATGACACTCCTTTATATTTCATTCATTTGTAACATTAATTCGCTGCATACGTTTCTTTTTACGCCTGAGAACTAAAGGTAAAACGGTTATTTTTTTAAATAAACTAGTTTACACGTAATGTTTACTTACCATGTATGTTATACTTTTATACTTCTTTTGGACCCTGGCCGTCTGAAACCATTTGTTTTAAATAATGTTTTATTTTAATGCAGATGTTTTCAGTTTAGATATCTTAAGGTTGTTGAATTTGAAAAATTATTCTTGAGCATATTAAACCTCTATTCTATCTCCAGGGTTGTTGCGGACGGCGCGGATCGCGCGGATGGCGCGGATCTGGCGCGGATTTACTGGCTAATTTTGCTCAGGCGCGGATTTCGCGTGGATAGCAATTTTGATAAACAAAATAATTGAGAACGATAGAATTTCTTTCAAATCACAAAGGAAAATATTATTAGGAATTAAATGAATTCATTCTTTTTCGTTGAGTGCAAAAACATCAATTTCTAAGAAGTTGTAAATGAAGAAAATTTTCTTCTAATAATTATTGATTTTTGTTATACAAATTTAACATAACATTAAAACTCATTATTTTTAAAACATCTACTGAACAATTCATATAAATGACAATTTTATTAAAATCAAAATAACAAAATTCGAAAAATTACAGAATTTCAAAAATTTGAAGCTATGAAGTTTTTTCAATATAAAAATTGAAATTTTTAAATTTTTGATTTATTGAAAAATGAAAAATTCTGTTGCCACTCTGATTCAGGTAGAATTGATTCTACTCCCAATTATCACAACATGACGAAATCCACTTATCAATCTGCTAAAATCTCCGTCTAAAAGCGAAATGTAATGTTAAAATTAAAAAAAAAACTGGAATTCAACAATTTGAAATTTCAGAATTAGCATATTCAAATAATAAAAAAGAATAGAATTCATAATTTGAAATCGCCAAAACTAACAGAATCAAAAAACGTAAAAAAGTACGAATTATTAAATTGAAAAATTACAAAAATATTACAATAGATTTTTGTTATTTTTGATTTTTTAAGAATGTTTTTAAGTTAACAAATTATATTATTATTAAATTATTAAATTACAAAATTACTTAATTATTAATCTATATATATAAAAAATTTCAACGGTTTTGTTCGAACGCAAATCAGTTCAATACGTCAATCGAGGTGCTCTTTGTTGCATTTGGTTACGTCGGATCGAGGTGCTCTTTGTTGCATTTGGTTCGTATAAGCCCAAGGAAGTTTCTTACGCCAAAAGTGGCAACTTTGGCCACTCTGGAACCGATTCCGGAAAATCTGCAGATTGTATGGAAAAAGTTGCGTAAAATCAAATTTTGATCATAGGAGGCTGAACAAGGAAAAAGCTAAAAACGTCAACAAGCGAAAACAGGAAAAGACGAATTTTTTCGGGCAAGGCTTGTTTCAATATAAAAATTGAAATTTTTAAATTTTTGACTTAGGCCGATGCAAATATTTAAAAAAGTTTTTGTCCCTCGGCCCTGGCCGAGGTCAAGGGGGGGGCAAAAAAATAAAAAAAATATAAAAATTTAAATAACAAGCCATAGTCTTCACATTTAAATGAAAAAAGTGTTTTAAAATACATTTTACACTAGTTCAGTTGTTTTGCAATCTCTAGTTTTCAAAAAATCTAAGATCTGACAAAAATAAAAATTGTATCGAAAAAAAAGATTTTGCATCGAAAATTTTCAAAAAAATTTAAGATTTTTTAATAAACCCAAACATGCTAAAAATGATTTTAAACGCAGAAGAATGTATTTTAATTTGATTTCAGCTGGTTGCACTTGAGTTTTCATTGAAATTTTGAAGTTTATTGTAAAAATATTTTTTTTGCCCCCTGATTTTTCGGGCCAATTTTGAAGGGGGGGGGGGGGGGGGTGACAAAAACTTTTGAAAATATTTGTACCAGCCTTATTGAAAAAATGAAAAATTCTGTTGCCACTCTGATTCAGGTAGAATTGATTCTACTCCCAATTATCACAACATGACGAAATCCACTTATCAATCTGTTAAAATCTCCGTCTAAAAGCAAAATGTAATGTTAAAATTAAAAAAACTGGAATTCAACAATTTTTAATTTCTGAATTTGCATATTCAAATATTCAAATAATAAAAAAATAGAATTCATAATTTGAAATTGCCAAAACTAACAGATTCAAAAAACGTAAAAAAGTACGAAGTATTAAATTGAAAAATTACGAAAATATTACTATTGATTTGATTTTTTTATTTTTTAAGAATGTTCTTAAGTTAACAAATTTCATAATTATTAAATTACTTAATTATAAAATTATTAAATCATCAAATTATTAAACTATTAAATTATTAAATTATTCAGTCATTAAATTATCAAATTATTAAATTATTACATTATTAAATTATTAAAATATTAAGCTATTAAATTATGAAATTACTAAATTATTAAATTATTAAATTATTAATAATTATTAAATTATTAAATTATTTAATTATTTAATTATTTAATTATTAAATTATTAAATTATTAAACTACTAAATTATTAAATTATTAATTTATTAAATTATTAAATTATCACTAGATTTTATAATTTGGTGATTTATTTTATATTTAAATTATTTTTAAATTTTTGAATTTAATTTTTTTTCCTGAGTTTGTTTTCAAAGCAACGATATTCAAAGTGTTACAAAAAATGCTAATTTTGTTTCAGAAATGGTAAAAAAGGTTGGGTTATGAATCAACAACTGATCAACGGTACTAATCCAAATGCTTTCTGTATTATTCTTTTTTCGTTTGAAATTCTGCCCAAAAAAATCCCGACAAGTTTGCAACTTATTAAAATGTATCTGAAATTTTTATATTCAATTTTATTAACACATTCTGCTATCACCTTTCTTGACAATCCTTTTTTTCAGTTTTTTAGATGTCTGTATCCACTTTTAATAATTCATTTCATCATTGGAAAAACATTGAGGCTTCCGACAATTATTGTCAGAGTTATTGCCATTTTAGAGTGTGACGTCTTATTTTTACCTTATTTTCTCTTATCAAATAGGGGATATTCTCGTTTTTTTGGCAGATAAGACACTCGCTCCTCACCCCATCCAATAAGCCGATTTTTACTATTTGAACAACATATTTTGTAAAAGTGATGGTAGAAAATTGCTTGCTTACTTCCTGTTGAGCTAAATATGTATCACTCGATTACAGTTGAAAACGCTTTTATGAGCTGCAATCGAACGTCAAAGTGCTGATATGGCAACATAAGAGACACTACCATGGATATAGATGCTGTTCCCCTACTGAACATCAAATTCAAAGTCCCGGCTCGTGCTCGCTTGGTAGATCGACAAGTCGTCAAGTCGAACATCAAACACCAGTGCATTTACGCTTGCGCGTGAAAGTTTGTGAAGCATTTTACATATTCTGATATTTTTTTTTCATTTCAATTTACTTGTTCTGGACACTGAATGCTATACCATCATTAGTCATTGCCTAAAATGTGAAGGACACTATCTACGACCTTAACGGTACACATCAACCAGAGCTTTTGCACCAAGATTTTTGGCCCAGTGCATTCTTGTCAGATTAGAAAGGAGCGGCCGGAGATTAGAAAGGAGCGGCGGAAAGTATAGGAAATATAAATCTTGAAACTCTGAACATGAACGAAAAATCAAAGTCAGGGTTCGATCCCCCGTCCTTTGGATTGGTAAGCAAAAATGCTAAACACTATGCCTTCGCGACTTGGTGAGCTATGACTGTAATTAGGAATACTGTTACTATCAACTATATACGCGCTGGGTCCTTGTCCATAGGGGGATGGCGTCGCTATTTTTAGACCACGTTTTCCACTTTTTCTCCATCGAAACCGACTACTTTATCGACTTCATTTTGCTGGGCGAGATAGGACGCCGTCTATTTTAGACGATGACTCAGCATTTTTCCACTCTTGCACTTACAAAAACCAGATGGCAGCACGATGTAACGCCACGTCCCTATTTGACAAGGGTTCGGAAGTTCTAAATAACGTTTGAATCCGATTGGTCCAAACGTTCTTCAGGGCGGTGCTTGTCGATAAAGCTGAAGTACCTCGCGCTCGGCTAGCCAGCGTAGAAATGGGTTACCGAAGCCACTACAAGTGTTGCCTAGCTTTTGTGGTTCTATAGCTGTCAGAATAGAATACCAGGTTCGAGTGGTAGAAATGACAGTTCTTCCATAGTAAATACATTGTAGCAAAATCTGCTAGAATGGAAGTTTTCCAGTTTCGGGTTTTGATCTCCAGCTGACCTTTCTTAAACATGCATGCACACTTCACATGATCTTCCAGATTGTCAAAGACGTGCCAATTTCGTCGTAATCGTAATGTTATATTGCCAAAATACAACGTTTTTTTTAATTAACTTTGTGTGCCCAGAACGAGTTGGTAACTTTTTTTTCCGTCGCAGTCGCAAATTCCTTTCACGATATCGGCGTTTGGCCGGCCCCGGCCTTAAGCCGTATCGCAACCGTGAGCATGACTTGCAAAACCTTCCCACACACCTCTATCCCCGCCGCACGCTTCTCCTCCTCTACACCTCGAGCGCGTTGGCAGTTTCTCTGCGCGTCTTTCTTCCGTCTGTTTAGCTACACCTTCATCGGCTGTTGTTGTTGTTTTTGGTGGATGATCATGGTGGCGTTGATGACTACGCTGTGACGAAGCCATTCCCCGTAATCCACTTCTGCACTACAACGATCGATCATCGTGCTAATCTTTCTCTCCCTTTCTGATCTCATGCTCTCTACCTCGTGGTCAATCAACGGTACGTAGTCAACGGCACATGGTCTTTTCTCTGGTGTACGTGACCGCATCAGGGTCGTTTCAGCCAAATCTCGATCATTCGCCAGCGGTTTGCAACTCTGGATGACTTTGGGGTTCTTCTGCTCTTCTACCTTCACTGGAACCCGCCGGAGAAACTGAAACTGAGGACAGAGAGAGAGAGGGTGGGGCAGTAACCACCGGAACGATTCGGCCCAAAAATCTGTACGCGCGCTGCCAACCTACCGGTACAAAGTACACAACCAAACTGTAACAACATCGTTGTTGTCAGCATGAGTCGATACTTTTCGGTTCCTTCCAAACACCTTCCCAACCTGCTGCTGGGGTATCCATCCAAGGAGGCGGCGGTGGCGACGCCGACGACGTCATCGATTAGAGCGTTTCTTCGCTTGTGACCTGAGGTGCTAGCGAGCGCCGCTTGCTTGGATCTACCCAACAACTACATTCTGCAGTCTTGGAGCTTGGAGCTCTATGAACTAGGGGCGTCACATCGCGTGACTAGTGTGCGTGCCAGTCGGCGCGCGATCTCCCATTGCAGACGCGCGTCCGAAACGCAAAAAGTCTTATGACGTCAGTCAAAGTCACAAAGCCGGCGCAGCAGCAGCGTCTTGATACACAGATAAGCGGATGTGTTGGTATCAAACTGCTGTGGAAATGAAAAATTTGTCTGTATGATTAGTTAAAAAATACAGATCGCAAAACAATTTCAAATTTAAAACACCAATCAACAATCGCGCCCTTATTAGTTATTCATATGTGCGTACAGTGAGTCAAATATTTGTCCGTACCCCCCCGTACGGGAAATGTTTGTGATATAAAAGTACATAAAATTCGACTAAAGTGCCATGTTTTATACATCAATCGACGCGGCAGAATGTCCTCTTTAAGACACTGTCATTGGATTTGCAAAAAACTTTTTCTTGAAAAATACAAAAATTGTTTACTGAAAAAGTCAAAAAGAGGTCAAATAATTGTCCCCCTAGTAAAAGTACAAAATCTGATCGATTTAAGTGAATTCATTTATGAAATGTTGTTTCAGTGTCAAATACTAGTACCTTTAGCCAGTTTGTGACAACTTTGAACTTCTGATAAGTTTGTTTAGTTAATTTATATTAAAATTGATTAAATTTAGTTTTTAAAGTAAAACTTATCAAAACATTAGTTTATAAACAACTATTTTTATAAAATTGCTATTTTGTGTTGTAAGAGTCTCTATTGAACAAGTTTCAACAATATTTGTTCGAAATATACATTGTTTTCATCTTTTATTGACATTTTCGACCAAAATACTGTTTCGGAACAATACCGTTAAACAATCCGGATTGTCCCGGAACCGGTTTTCGGTTTTGTGGTGAGGAGGACAAACCCACCTCTTGCAATTTAAAGCATCCAATTTCGTCCACTACAGATTACGAGTCCCTAGTCTGAAATTTGAAATTTTCAAATTCCCCAAGCAAAACATTCTGACCCAGAACGGTACAGAAATTCTCAGCACGGAAAGTGAAAATTTCAAATATTCAGACTAGGGACTCGTAATCGGGCTGTAGTGGACGAAATTGATGCTTCAAATTGCAAGAGGTGGGTTTTTGTCCTCTATCTGATCACCACAAAATTTCCTCCGAGGGTTGAACCGGTTCCGGGACAATCCGGATTGTTTAACGGTATTGTTCCGAAACAGTATTTTTGGTCGAAAAATGTCAATAAAAAGATGAAAACAATGTATATTTTGAACAAATATTGTTGAAACTTGTTCAATAGAGACTCTTACAACACAAAATAGCAATTTTATAAAAATAGTTGTTTATAAACTAATGTTTTGATAAGTTTTACTTTAAAAACTAAATTTAATCCAATTTTAATATAAATTAACTAAACAAACTTATCAGAAGTTCAAAGTTGTCACAAACTGGCTAAAGGTACTAGTATTTGACACTGAAACAACATTTCATAAATGAATTCACTTAAATCGATCAGATTTTGTACTTTTACTAGGGGTACGGACAATTATTTGACCTCTTTTTTTTACTTTTTTCAGTAAACAATTTTTGTATTTTTCAAGAAAAAGTTTTTTGCAAATCCAATGACAATGTCTTAAAGAGGACATTTTGCCGCGTCGATTGATGTATAAAACATGGCACTTTAGTCGAATTTTATGTACTTTTATATCACAAACATTTCCCGTACGGGGGGGTACGGACAAATATTTGACTCACTGTATGTGGTCCAATCCAATTCCCGATGGCCGGCAGTGAAATGATGGGGAAGTATAGTTTGTATCAGACTTTGATTATGTTGATGCAGCTTATCTCAGTCGCCCTGCTTTCAGTTACACGTTTCAGAATGGCAGACAATCTGGCGTTGTCCGGCCCCGCCTAAAAAATATACTGGGACCGGATATGTCCTCGATCTATTTTAAAACTAGTGGTAAATAATGACATTTTTGTTTTTTTTGTTTTTAGCTTGATCTCACTGAGAGATACGATGTTCTTATGAAGACCAGCTTGAGAGTCACCAGACAGAACACTCGCAGAACTAGCATTTAATTCCTATTGTTTAGGAATTTTGCAACAAATGTTTTCAAACGTTACTTAATCCACCTTTAGGTGGTTGGTGCCTTCCGCTCATTTATAGAGTTATCCAACCCCTTCCCTAACGTGATCGCAGCACCCAAGAGGTCCTAATAAAAATAAGTTATGACTATAAAAAAACAAACAAGCTACATAAAGACTATTTGTCTAGAACATACAGATACCGCGTTTTAAGAAAATGGCATCCCTTTAAACGGCTTTTTCATGGTGATCAGACCCGGCTTTGAGGTTATGTTGAAAATCATCCTTTTTTGTAGTCGTCTAAAAAGATTTTTTTTGTCATTACTTTGCAACGACAAAATGAAACTGTACAATGTTCAATACCAAGCTGCAGGACCTGAAAGTGAACCGAAAGTGGACCACATCCGGACAAAACTCGTTCAGCCATAGCCGAGAAAATCAAGTGCATATTTTTGATCAACATCCCCACACACGCACAGACATTTGTCCAGAATTTGATTCTGAGTCGATAAGCATAAATGAAGGTGAGTCTAGGTGGTCAATATATTAGTTACAAATTTAGCAACGAGTTCCATTCAACGTTTTTTGCATTTCCGAAAACATGTGATTTGGCATGGGGTTTTCAGTTATGGTTAATTTTGAGCACATAGGTACGTTGCAAACTTGTTTTCTGATTTGATTTGATTTTTCTTACGAAACACCAATTTCAAAAATGCCAAACATCTGCACGTCCTTCAAATTTAAAAGAAATGATTCAACTTAAATAAAAAAAATAAAAAAAGGTGTCAAAGCTCACGGTAATTTTTCGGAAAATGAAACTGTTTTTGAGCGTCAACAAAATTGGGTTTGATACTCAGATAACGTTTTCTCAGAAAAAATTAAGTACTAAGACCCTACCTCGAATTAGTTTTCAAAAAGCCGTAAGAGCCATTGGTAAACAAAGTCCTTTTTGCATCGGTATTCGACCTACTTTAGAAAAACCAATATCAAAAATGCTTCAGATTGTTCAACTACACGTCCTCCAAGTGCCCCAAACTTAAAATAAATTAAATTTTGTATCATTTTCGAGAAAAACGAAAATTAGTGTCAGAGGTCACGATGGCTCTTACGGCTTTTTGAAAACTCACCCGAGCTATGTAAATTTTTATGTACAACGGTAAAAAACAAGCTTAAAAACCATTTCTGATCAAATTGACAAGACAACATTTTTTTTGATGGATCAACTATGGTCCCCTTGGAACGAACTGTCAAGCAGGACCTTTTCTGTCAAGAAGGGCCGTGAAGAAAAAATTTCAAAATTGAATTAAAAATCCATTTTAAATTCTTTGCGGTTGATTAAATGGTCATTGTGCTCAAAAAATAAGCTCTATCGCTGTAATCAATAATATCAGCAATCTTAGCTTCATTTTAGGACCCAATTGAAGCTATTTTCAATGGTAAAAAAAAGTTTATTCAAATTCGACTTAGAAACAAGAAATTTTGGAAACCTTTTCGAAAAAATGCCAATCAATTAATAAAATTGGTTTCAGGCTAAATAGTTGTTTTACAGTCAAACACGGTTGGTGGGGAAATTACATTTTAAATGAGAGTAATCATTAAAAATATTTGAACTAGATTTGTCGAACTCAAGTAACTTTACGAAAAAAAAAACAAGTTTTAACGGTGATTGGCGATAGTTTCCCCATTTCAATCCGCCCAACTTACCAGATAATTCGAGGCTAATTCCAAGCCCAACTCTCCAAAATTGTGCCAGATCATGACTATCGAGCATTTTCGTGGCTGTTTTTGGCATTACGCAACCCAACTAAAAACTACGTGACCACGGACAAGTGTGTTTTGCGTTGTTCTAAATTTCGCCTCTTCCCAACGCTGCCCCTTACCGCTGACGCGCGCAGGATTATCCAAGCAAAAGAGTCAATTAGTTTAGTTTAGATTAGTTATAGTTCCAGAGCCCCCACCCCACGTGCTGCGTCCGCTTGTCTGGGCCGCGTGACGATAAAAGCTCTTCGCAATTTTTGCCGACTCACGCTGATTTTATGGAGGTGTTCGGCGGCTTTGGGTTTGGCTGCATGACCGCTTCTTTAGCCACCTTTTGTGGGGCTCTGGAGTTTGCAGCAGCAGCAGCAGTTGGCTGGCATTTTATTCTGCACTGTTGGCCGGACACAAGGCCGACAACCGTCGACTTGCATGTGAAATGTTTTCAATAGAAATGGGCGCAAATGTTTTGGTACGTACTCGGTCAATGAGCCAAGGCTAGGATCGGTACTGTGATTCAACTGTATCATCAATAGTATGTAATTATCTGAATGGCTTTTTTTATAAACTCCGAACATATTTATTCCCACGATCGTTAGGGATTCAAACTTTTGTCATGTTTAGAATTGTCCAAACTTTAAAACACTCACTTCAGTTGTAGGAAACGATCGTCAATATATGCGGTTGGTCTGACGCCGGCTTTAAAATGTCAAAAACTCACACTTTTTTCGTATTTGACGGTTTGTCAAACTCGCAAGCAACTCAAAATGTATACAGGCCAACGTTTTTACAAACAAATGTAGGCAAACAAACCGACAAAGCAGGCAAATTACCAAACTGTCAAAATATGCAAGTTTGTTTGTTTGTTTGACATAGTCTAATACCCACTTGACGTAACGCTGTAAGACCTAATTGGGTCCTAAAATGAAGCTTGGATTGCTGATATTATTGTTTACAGCGATAAAGCTTATTATTTTGAGTACAATGACCCTTTGTACGACCACAAAGAGTTTAAAATAGATTTTTAAATCAATTTTGAAAAATTAACCTCGCGGTCCTTCTTGACAGAAAAGCTCCTACTTGACAGCTAGTTCCAAGGGGACCATAGTTGATCCATCGAAAAAATGTTGTCTTGTCAAAAAAAAAATTGCATTAAAATGGAAAAAAGTGATCAGAAATGGTTTTTAATCGTGTTTTTTACCGTTGTAGATTATAATTGACATAGGGCTTTAGTACCCAATTGCTCGAATACTGAAAAACGCTGCAATTCTCGCAAATATGCATGCTTTGATAAAAAAAAACATCACAATGAAACTTTTCTTCCTTTAGCTACAGACTGATATCCTCGACATCATAATGAATGTTGCCCTTTTGCTTGTGAATCGTACACAAATTCCGTTTCAAACGGATTGAGTTAACTAGGTTGTCGGGCCGATACAAAACGCCGCAAAAACAGCGTAACTCCACGTTGAAGTCTTATCGCTGATTTGTTTATTTCGGCGAACACACGAAAGCTTTTCGGGAAACTTTATTGGGTGTATTTTACGAATATTATCATGTATTTTAAACGAGCAATATCAAGAAGATGCTGAATAATGTTTAGAAATGTTTTTTGAAACAGAATTTATGTATTTTCTGTCATGTTTTTTTGCACCCAATCTTCACAAAAGAGTCCCATATTTTTGCATGTAAGACTCTTTACCGATCATGTACAGCATGAGTTTTGTTTTGATTTGACTGGAGCCAGCATTGCAGGCCAAGGATTGATACCTAAGAGCATGCAATGGCACTGACCTTGTTGCGTGCTCTTCGGTTGACGTCCACGTAAGGAACATCCTGGAAGGAGCGTAACTAACTACATCCGTAGTTCTGTTAGATCATCCGAATTATCTTGATCAGAACAGTATAGCTCTGGTTCCTTGCGAGTGTCCTATTTTCTTACCTCCACGTTGGCTTGGTTTTCATGATGACCTAGCTGGTGGCCTGTGGAAACGGATCGTAAACCTTTGACCACCGCGGGTCAGAGTCGAGACGGCTAAAAGAAAGGGGCGCAACAATGTGGAAAAGGGAAGTAATTTGTGATTGTAGACGGTATTGTTTTGATTCGCAGTATGTTGAGTCAACTGCTGTGGATGTACCTGAAACATCGCACAACGGGGTTTCTCTTCTTTCCGTTTTTATCTACCATTAGAGAGCCTGGAGCTTATTGGAGAACGGACATCTCAAGCCTGAAGTGCCGATCGAGGCACGGAGCTGTCAGACGGAGGTGCCTATCGAGCAAAATCCTTTGTCTTTTGCTCGATTGGTACCTCCGTTTGACAGTTCTCGTGCTTCGATTGGTGCTTTGGTTTGGGATGTCCGTTCTCTAATAGGATCCAGCCTCTCTATCTACCATCTATATTCTGTTATTTTCTTGATTCTCTTATTTCTCAACGTTTTTCCACTCTATTTACTCATTGATGCTGCTGTAACAAACTGTCTGTTTTCCCTTAATTTGGCAGCGATTTATTTTGTTGTTAATTTCTTTATCTACTTCATCAATTACTATCTTTCTTTTACTATTGATTCTTCAAATAGTTTATTTCTTTCACGGTCCATTGGTTTCAATCTTCAACCTTTTCTTCAAACAAATGAGGTTCGAGCCCTTACTCAATTTTTGGAATGATCAAAGAATAAACACAAATATTACTATTGTACTTTTGAAAAACTTTTATAAAATGCTTAGGACCAAAATATTGTAACAAAACACCGCGACAGAAGAAATAGCAACAGATAAACACGACTCAACAATAGGGAAGATTTCAGGAGAAAACAATACACAGTAAATCACAATAAGTTTTTGAATTCAAACTAAAAATAAAACAGTTTTTGCTTTAATGAAAGTTGATAGGCACACTATAAATGGTTAGGCGCTTATACTTACATCAAACCCTACTTAATGTACCACCCCCCGGCCGAGTTAAAATGCGTAACCGGAAAAGAAGGTGTGCATGCCTGGCACGAACACTCAAAGCGTGTTCTAGCGTGCTGCTCGTACTGACTCAGAGCAAGGGTGAGATGTAGGTGTAAGGGCAGTGCGTGTTCGTCGGGAACCTAGTGCATAAGATCGGTCAAGGCCCGTTCTTACACTGAAAATTGCGAATTGCGAATTGCGATTTGACTGGAGCCAGCATTGTCAAGTCTTATCGCGCGCTCGAAATCGCCTTATCACCACTAAATCGTAAACGGCCAACAATGTTTTCAGCACATGTGGTTGTGTTCCAAGAAAAAAAAAGAACACAAACTGTAGTGTAGTACTTGTGTAATAAACACGCTGTACTTTCCTTCACCTCTGATTTCACGTTATCACTCATTTTCGACCACAGACACAGGCGATCGGATTGCGTGCGCATGTTTATTATGCTGGCATTATGTTATCTCTGTTTTAATATTTTTAATGAGAGCTTTCGTCTCTAAAAATAAGACTGAACCTCCCCAGCAAATAGTGCCAGATGAACCCGAATCGTGGCAAAGTTTATAAATGATGCACTCGCGCAGAAACCCCCACCTCCAAAATCGCTTATCTTATCAGGGTTTTGGGAAAAATTTGCTTTGTCATTTTGACGAAATCTCAATCTTTTGGGGCGCGACGCATTTTCGCCTTTCGCTCAACTGTTCTGGGAAACATTTTTGTTTATTACCTACTTTGAAACCTTGCAGGTTTGACTTTGATCGTTTGACAAATAAACGGGGTAGCTTTTGCCTTCCCCACTGTGGAAGTTGGTTACAAAATTTTGAATGGTCACATTTCGGTTAAAGTCACCTTTATTTAATAAACAACAACACTAAGGAAAGGCTAGAAAATTGGTCTTGATCCATTTAAATATCATGGTTACTCCTAGACTAAGCTTTTGTGATAAATCGACATTTTTTTGTGACAGTTGACTGAGCTCTTCTTTTGTTTTCGCTACGTCCGTCTAACATTGATACCGTGCTCTCGCTCACACACATCTTCTGAACGAATGCAATGTCACTGACACTGACACTGTTGATTGACTCTCACAATCTCTTTCATTCGCGCAGGGCTCTTTTGTTTGATTTTTACCGAAATTCCGATCAACTTCCTCGACTTCCTCATGATTTTCAATGTTCAAATATGAAAAATTTGTGATATTTTGCGATCTTTCCGAAAAAAGAATTTGCGACCAATATTTTGATTTTTTGAAAAAAAATAGTGTTGATTCGAAAGTTTATCGAGGTGATTATTGCATTCGATCGTAATTTCTCGTCTTACGATCGAGAATTCCAAATTGTTTTGAAATTTTTGCAATTTTTAAAATTTTCAAGATCTTTAAAATCTTTAAAATCTTTAAATTTTTTTAAAATTTTTGAAATTTTTGAAATTTTTGAAATTTTTGAAATTTTAAAATTTTTAAAATTTTTGAATTTTTGAAATTTTTGAATTTTTTAAATTTTTTGAATTGTTTGTTTTTTTTTGAAATTTTTGAAATTTTTGAAATTTTTTTTAAATTTTTTAAATTTTTGAAATTTTTGAAAATTTTAAAATTTTTAAAATTTTTAGCCGGGACCGTGGTGTAGGGGTAAGCGTGATTGCCTCTCACCCAGTCGGCCTGGGTTCGATCCCAGAAGGTCCCGGTGGCAAATTTTGAGACGAGATTTGTCTAATCACGCCTTCCGTCGGACGGGAAGTAAATGTTGGCCCCGGACTAACCTAAAAAGGTTAGGTCGTTAGCTCAGTCCAGGTGTAGGGGTCGTCTCCCTGGGTCCTGTCCTGGTGGAGTCGCTGGTAGGCAGTTGGACTCACAATCCAAAGGTCGTCAGTTCGAATCCCGGGGTGGATGGAAGCTAAGGTGTAAAAAGAGGCTTGCAATTGCCTCAACAATCAAGCCTTCGGACACCTGGTTTCGAGTAGGAATCTCGCAATCGAGAACGCCAAGGCAAAGCTGTAGAGCGAATAATTTAATTTATTTTTAATTTTTTTTAAATTTTTAAGATTTTTGAAATCTTTAAAATTTTTGAAATTTTTGAAATTCTTGAAATTTTTGAAATTTTTAAAATTTTTGAAATTTTTGAAATTTTTGAAATTTTTGAAATTTTTGAAATTTTTGAAATTTTTGAAATTTTTGAAATTTTTGAAATTTTTGAAATTTTTGAAATTTTTGAATTTTTTGAATTTTTTGAATTTTTTGAATTTTTTGAATTTTTTGAAATTCTTGAAATTTTAAAATTTTTGAAATTTCTGAAATTTTTGAAATTTTGAAATTTTAAAATTTTGAAATTTTGAAATTTTGAAATTTTGAAATTTTAAAAAAATTGAAATTTTGAAATTTTGAAATTTTGAAATTTTGAAATTTTGAATTTTAAAATTTTGAAATTTTGAAATTTTGAAATTTTGAAATTTTGAAATTTTGAAATTTTGAAATTTTGAAATTTTGAAATTTTTAAATTTTGAAATTTTGAAATTTTGAAATTTTGAAATTTTGAAATTTTGAAATTTTGAAATTTTAAAATTTTAAAATTTTGAAATTTTGAAATTTTGAAATTTTGAAATTTTGAAATTTTGAAATTTTGAAATTTTGAAATTTTGAAATTTTGAAATCTTTAAAATTTTGAAATTTTGAAATTTTGAAATTTTGAAATTTTAAAATTTTGAAATTTTTGAAATTTTAAAATTTTGAAATTCTAAAATTTTTAAATTTTAAAATCTTTAAAATTTTTAAAATTTTTGAAAATTTTTTTTTTTTGAAATTTTTAAAAATTTTGAAATTTTTGCATTTTTTTAAATTTTTAAAAACTTTATTTTTTGAAAATTTGAATTTTTTTTAAATTTTTAAAATTTTTGAAACTTTTAAAATTTTTAAAATTTTTGAAACTTTTAAAATTTTTAAAATTTTTGAAATTTTTGTTTTTTTTTTTTAATTTTTGATTTTTTTTTAAAATTTTTGAAATTCTTTTATTTTGAATTTTTTGAAATCTTTAAAATCTTTTAATTTTTTGAAATTTTTGAATACTTGAATTTTTCAAAACATGTATCGAGATTTTCTCGATCGTTAGTCGTAAATTTTCAATGGTAGATCGAGAAATTACGATCGAATGATCTCAATCTTCTATCGACAAATTACGACTTACCATCGACAAATTACAATCGTAATATTACGATCGAGAAATCTCGATCGTGAGTCGAAATATTACCATCGAAAGCAATAATCACCACGATAACTCGGTTAAAGTTTTTTTGCAAAACCTGGAAATTTCTGAAAAGTTGGCATTTTATGTCCCCTAAAACATATCAAAAAATAAAAAAGATTAAAAATAGTGTTTTTTGCAAATCAAGATTTAGTGACAAAAAGTTTAATTAAAAATCACCAAAAAAATTTACTGTGTATCATTTTTTTCAGTGTAGTCCTTATCCATACCTACAACTTTGCCGAAGACACCAAATCGATCAAAAAATTCCTTCTAGAGATACAGGTTTTTGAATTTTTGATCATTTTTGTATGGACAGCTGCCAAATTTGTATGGAAAATTATATGGACAAACTGATTATGCAAAATGGCTTCTTTGGGCATACCGAAGGCACCAAATAAGTTTCAGCCGGATTTAAAAATTCAAAAATTAAAATTCAAAAAAAAGATCGATTTCGTAGAGAACTGCTTATGTAAGGTACGCACATCGGAAGGAACCGGTCAAGAAAAAATTCAAATGGGCAGCATCGGTAGCGAAAGCAAGCCAGAGAGGGTGAAGAAAAGCCCCAAGAAAACGTTCCCTCTCATTTTTCTGCCGTTCGTTAAAGCTGTTTCTTGACCCCCTTTCTATTGAAGAGCATACCGGCCTTTAACATGGGCTGTCACAAACTTCAGACACACCGCCACCCCCCTATTCATGGGCGTAATTTTTGAACGAACCCTTCGGAGCGTTTGTTACGGTATGTCCACGCATGCTTCCCCCCCTGTTGATTCTGTGAAATGTGGTCCGCACACAGAATCTGTCTGCATTCGGAAATCGTTGTCGATGTCGCTCAGTTTCAGTCACTGACCGTTCCCCGTCCAAGCTCTGTTGATTTACCTCGTATTTATCCAACTCGTCAAGAATCGAAGGACTGTTTTTGTTACAGAAATCTACAATATTTCGTATTTTCTCTCTTCCGCCAACAGAGTTCGGTGCCAGAGCCTCTCGTTGGCAATGGAGACCGCAGCGGATTTCATCGACCACCTGAGCGACGCGGATGGCATAGCGTTCGGGGACGGCATCGGTTCGCACGGCCGGAGCGGCGGCGCAACCGGTGGCGGCGATGAAGAGCTCGGCGACATGACCTTCTTCATGTCCAACTATGCAAAGGAGGCACTCAAGATGATGTTCATGATGCGGTCGCACCACATGCTGACGGACGTGACGCTCGAGGTGGAACAGGAGACGTTCCAGGCGCACAAGGTTGTCCTGTCGGCGGCCAGTCCGTACTTCAAGGCGATGTTCACCGGTGGGCTGAAGGAGTGCGAAATGTCCCGGGTGAAGCTGCAGGGCGTGTGTCCGACGGCGATGGCGCGCATCCTGTTCTTCATGTACACCGGCCACATCCGGGTGACGGAGGTGACGGTGTGTCAGCTGCTGCCGGCGGCCACCATGTTCCAGGTGCCGAACGTGATCGAGGCGTGCTGCGCGTTCCTGGAGCGGCAGCTCGATCCGACGAACGCCATCGGGATTGCGAACTTTGCCGAGCAGCACGGCTGCGAAACGCTCAAGCAGAAGGCGAACCAGTTTATTGAGCGGAACTTTACCAAAGTGAGTTTGTTGCGACGTTGCGGCTTGCGGAATTGGTTGTAATTGACGCTTTTCTTTTCCTTTTTTAGATCTGCCACGAGGATGAATTCCTGGAACTATCTGTGATTCAGCTAATAAGTTTAATTAGGAAAGACGAACTGAACGTGCAGGCCGAGCGGGACGTGTACGACGCGGTGCTCAAGTGGGTCAAACATGACGAGGACAACCGGTACCCCAAGATGGAGCACATCCTGTACGCCGTGCGGTGTCAACTGCTGACGCCGAGCTTCCTCAAGGAGCAGATGAAGACGTGCAACGTGCTGCGAAGGGCGCCCGCCTGTCGCGAGTATCTGGCCAAGATCTTCGAGGACCTGACGCTGCACAAGCGACCGGCCGTGAAGGAGCGCAAACCCAACACCACGCGGATGATCTTCGTGGCCGGCGGCTACTTTCGACATTCCCTGGACATGCTCGAAGGGTACAACGTGGACGACAAGGTGTGGATCACGCTGCCCAAGCTGACGGTGCCCCGGTCGGGGCTGGGGGGCGGCCTTCCTCAAGGGGACGTTTTACGCGGTCGGCGGACGGAATAATTCGCCCGGCTCGTCGTACGACTCCGACTGGGTTGACCGGTACAACCCGATATCGGAGACGTGGGGACCGTGCTCGCCCATGTCGGTGCCGCGGAATCGCGTCGGGGTGGCCGTCATGGATGAGCTGCTGTACGCAGTTGGAGGGTCCGCCGGTTCGGAGTACCACAATACCGTTGAATAGTGAGTCGTGCTTAAGAACTTGGAATCAAGACATATTCTAACGGCTCTTCTCACCTTTCAGTTATGACCCCGAACTGGATCGCTGGACGCTCGTCCAACCGATGCACTCGAAGCGACTGGGCGTGGGCGTTGCCGTCGTGAACCGACTGCTGTACGCCATCGGTGGCTTCGACGGCCGGGAACGGCTCGCTTCGGTCGAGTGTTACCACCCGGAGAATAACGAGTGGACGGCGGTGCCTTCGATGCAGCACGGTCGATCGGGGGCGGGCGTTGCCGCGCTTCACCAGCACATCTACGTCGTGGGCGGTTTCGACGGAACGCGCCAGCTGGAGACGGTTGAGCGGTACGACACGGAGCTGCAAAGCTGGGAAATGGTTGCGCCGGTACGGATAGCTCGAAGTGCGCTCTCGTTGACCGTGCTGGACGGGCGGTTGTACGCAATGGGCGGGTACGACGGGCAGAACTTTTGGCGATTGTAGAGGTGTACGATCCGGCGACGAACGTGTGGACCGAGGGAACGCCGCTGACCTCTGGGAGGAGTGGGCACGCCTCGGCTGTGATATACACGCCGTCCTGCATCTCAAGCTACATGGAAAGTCTGAACATTAGCGAAGACGCCAAGAACGGAAAGAAGGGTGAACGGAGAACGGGAGGAGGTTCGGACGATGGTCCGACGAATCGGCAAGCGATGGAATGCGTGTCGTCTTCATCGTCGAACTCGCGGGGAGCCGGCCCTGGTGGACGGAGTTGCGCCGACAACATCCCAATCAACGTGCACGACGACTCCGAGCTAATGAACGCGCTGTGCACTCATGTCGAGGGCACCTGTCTCAAGATGCCGTACGTGATGACCCCGCCGGAAACGGTCAAGGAAGCGCCCAGCAGCGAGAGTGACTATGCCATGGAAACCGATTCTAGTCTGTGTGAGGAAGAAAGTGACGACCCGGAGTCGGCGGAGACGATCCCACTCGAGGGCGTTCCACCGCCGGAAGTCCCGCCCGTCAACGACTGCCAGCAACGATCGGTGCCTCGCAAGTCCAAGTGCTTAATCAAGCGGAAAGCGTCCGCCGTTTGGAACGACGAGCACTGCCCGCTGGTGCGACTGAAGCGACAAATCACCTGCTTCGTGTCTTCGATTGTGTCCCCGCCCTCGTCCTCGTCTGGTTGTTGTAACGGGTCAACAGCACAAGCAAAGGAACCGACGTCAGATCCCTCCACTGACTCATCCTCAAACGAAGCGACGCTTCGATCGCAAAAAGACCGCACGAAGGACACGTTCTCCTGACCATCAATCTGCACATTTCCACTCAAAATCAAACACATCCAGCCACAACAGACTGTGCGGACGACGTCGATCCATCTGCGGACCACATTCGCCTGATACAAATCCAACCAAGTTCAAATTGCAAAAACAAAATGAAAATCATCAACCAACATGTGCATTCCTCCCACACACACACACACTCGGTAAGCTCAATTCTTCGTTGCCGTTAGGCACTGTTGTAACTGCACCTTTCCAGCTAATATTTAAACGAAAAAAAAAATCAAATGGGAAAAATTTAATCGTTTTTCCCGAGCGTCGAATTAGTATGTAAGCCACCTTCGGAGAGTTGTGCCGCCCCGCGGGTCATTCCCATACTGTGTATGGGACTGGCGTAGCGCAAACTCACAAACACTTTATAAATGGGTCCAACACAGTCTTGTTTTATTCTTCGCGTTGGTGTCATAACCCTCTACCTGTAAATACCGCAACTCCGTGTAAATAAAACTGTTTCATACTATTTTAAACAGTCGGGCCTTTCGAATATTGAAAGAAACAACCCTCAATTTGACAAAAAAAAAAATCTTTCTCTATTCCAAATCCAACAAAAGTCTCCCACCCAAGTTTACAGCTTGCGCTGCTTGCGGGGGCGCGGCGGGTTCCAGGAGACGCGCGTGCTGTCCGTGATGGACACGATGTTCATGCCGGCCATCTCGAGGCCCTTGATAGCGGACATGCGGCCGGGGCCGAGGCCGCGCACCGTCACCCGGACCGTCTTGTAGCCGCGCTCGATCGCTTTCTGGAAAATGGAGAAGGACGCGGGGTAAAGTATTGTTAGAGAATGCTATATTGCCACCCCTGATGATGGTATCTGGAAATTCGTGTCAAAATGCGTTTTTTGTAATTTTTTTTTCTAATTTGGTTGATTTTACATTTTTTTAAAATCAAGGTTGATTTATCGAGTTGTAAGTATTTAAAAAAAAGTTAATTAAGTTAATTTGGCACCGCGATTACCCAGAGGACTTAAACCGTCAGCGTGCCTTTCGATCAACGATAATATAGAAAGGAGTTTTTCACAGTAATTTTACATTCAACACTTAAACATCATTTGATATTTTTATACAATATTTAACACGACGTTGTGCCTCGCGATCAACGATGATACAGGAATTTAAAAATTTAATTATACTAAAAAATAGCACAACACTTTTTTTTTCTTTTTCACGCACAATGCCTGTCACCAACCGCTTGCTACCACTGCACAATTTGAACTCACTAATCATTGTCACTTCCCCCAACCGACTCAGTTTGCAAAATTTGCCAACTTGTTTGCAACAATCCTCGCAAACAAAGCCAAAAAGTGTCAAATAGTTTGTCTGTTTGCCATAATCTAATAGCTCCTTAAACCTGCCAGACATATAAGAATTTCTCCTATGCGAAATGCATTTAAATTCATAACTTTTGAACTACGTATCAAAGCTACAAACAATTCAATAGTGTAGAATTCGTAGAAATTCGAAAAATCTCACCGTGCAAATACTGATGGCCGTCGCCTGCGCCGCAATGTTCGTCCCCTTCCGGGTGTTCTTGAAGCCCTCGATTCCGCACGACCGGATAAACTGCGGCGCGCCCTTGGCGTCGCAAATCGTGATGATCGTGTTGTTCGGCGAAACCCGGATGTTGCAGATGGGAATCTCGTTGAAGGGCACCCCACCGAAAAGGGTGGTCGGCGTGTCCGCATCCGGGAAGAAGCGGTCCTTTCTGAAAGTAATAAAACTCAAAGTTACATTCTTTGAAAATCTAATCACGACGGTTAATTTACTTAAGGATCATGGAATCGATGTCGATGGACCGCTCGCCGATGGTGCCCTCGTCCTTGCCGGGCAGCGAGGCCAGCATGGCCTTGCGATCTTCCACCTTGAACAGGGGGGCACTTTGGTGGAGTGTCCTCGCCGGGACTGCCGCCGCGGTCCGTCGCAGCACGTTGGCCAACGTGGCAGTGAAGGTTTTCAGCAGCACCATGGTTCTTGGTTTGAACGCGCGGGACAGGAACTTTGTTGAAAAATCACGAAATTCCGGCGATCCGGTCGCCGACGGACACCGCCGATGTGTTTACGCAACGAGTTGAAAACTTCAGCTGAAAATTGTAAACAACGTGCTTGGGATCACAGTCATCACTCGATTAACAGGACACTTTTTGCTGCAGCAATTCCAAGACTCAGTGTACAAACGTCTTAGCAAAACAAAAAAATCTTCGTAAAATTTTAAAAATTTATGTAACTTTTCATCGTAAAGATATTTAAGTGGACAATTTTGAAAATAATTAGTTGTCAAGACATTAGAGATGTTTGAAAACCATGATCAAAACATTTTATAACACAATTTACAACAAAAAAAAAAAACAAAATAAAAACTACTACAGATTTTTAATGTTTATACAGATTTCTCCGATATCGCCGCGGTCGCCGACCACCCTAATCCACAAACGTCAAAAGTTCAGGCCGCCAAAACGTCACAATCCGCCATCGTCGCTCAAGCCGCACGGACGGAGCAACGACGCATCATTTTCTGGTGGTGAAACTTTTTCGTAAAATAATCCGGAAAAAAGTGTTTGTTTCTCGTTGAAAATACCGTAAATCTCCACTCTCAGGATGTACGAAAACGAGGATGGTAAGTTTGTGCGGGAAATTTGCGAATTCGGAACAGATATCGACGATTCCAATTTGGGCATTGAATTTCGCAAACAACGAAGAAGAAGAAGAATCTCTTTTTTTGGGTGGCGGAGGACCGTCACTACTACTGCTGACGAATTAAAAATTTCTTCCAGGTGATCACTTTGAGGAGGAGGATCCGGAGGAGATCTCCCACGAGCTGTGGCAGGAGGCCTGCTGGATCGTCATCAACGCCTACTTCGACGAGAAGGGTTTGGTGCGGCAGCAGCTGGACAGTTTCGACGAGTTTATCCAGATGTCGGTGCAGCGCATCGTGGAGGACTCGCCGGCCATCGAGTTGACGGCCGAGGCGCAGCACACCACCGGGGACATTGAGACGCCGGTATGAAAGGGGGGAAGGCGCGTTTGTTGGGGTATTCTTGACCTTACGATTTGTTACGTTCTTTCAGACCCGCTACGTGTTAAAATTCGATCAGATTTATCTTTCGAAGCCGACCCACTGGGAGAAGGATGGTTCTCCGTCGCCCATGATGCCGAACGAGGCACGACTGCGGAACTTGACCTACTCGGCGCCGCTGTACGTGGACATTACCAAAACGAAGATCGTCGAGGGTCAGGATCCGGTTGAGACGCAGCACCAGAAGACGTTCATCGGCAAGATCCCGATTATGTTGCGTTCTACGTACTGTCTACTTTCGCAGCTAACGGATCGTGATTTGACGGAGTTGAATGAGTGTCCCCTCGATCCGGGCGGTTACTTCATCATCAACGGTTCGGAGAAGGTGCTGATCGCCCAGGAGAAGATGGCCACCAACACGGTGTACGTGTTCAGCATGAAGGACGGCAAGTACGCGTACAAGTCGGAAATCCGATCCTGCCTGGAGCACAGCTCGCGACCCACCTCGACGCTGTGGTGCAACATGATGGCACGCGGAGGTCAAAGTATCAAAAAATCCGCCATCGGTCAGCGGGTGATCGCCATTCTGCCGTACGTCAAGCAGGAGATTCCGATCATGATCGTGTTCCGAGCACTTGGGTTCGTCGCCGATCGTGACATCCTCGAGCACATCATCTACGATTTTGACGATCCGGAAATGATGGAAATGGTCAAGCCCTCGCTGGATGAGGCGTTCGTCGTGCAAGAACAGAACGTGGCGTTGAACTTTATCGGTGCGCGTGGTGCTCGGCCCGGTGTCACCAAGGACAAGCGTATTAAGTACGCGAAGGAAATCCTCCAGAAGGAAATGTTGCCCCACGTGGGTGTGTCGGACTTTTGCGAAACCAAGAAGGCGTACTTCCTCGGATACATGGTCCATCGACTGCTGCTGGCTGCCCTGGGCCGTCGTGAACTGGACGATCGTGATCACTACGGTAACAAGCGGTTGGATCTGGCCGGACCCCTTCTAGCTTTCCTGTTCCGAGGTCTGTTCAAAAACCTTTTGAAAGAGGTTCGCATGTACGCCCAGAAGTTTATCGATCGTGGAAAGGACTTCAACCTGGAGTTGGCGATCAAAACCAAGATCATTACCGACGGTCTGCGCTACTCGCTGGCCACAGGTAACTGGGGTGACCAGAAGAAGGCCCATCAGGCCCGTGCCGGAGTGTCTCAGGTGTTGAACCGACTGACGTTCGCCTCAACCCTGTCCCATTTGCGTCGCGTCAACTCACCGATCGGTCGTGACGGCAAGCTGGCCAAGCCACGTCAGCTGCACAATACCCTGTGGGGTATGATCTGTCCGGCCGAAACGCCCGAGGGAGCCGCTGTCGGTCTGGTAAAGAACCTCGCCCTGATGGCCTACATCTCGGTCGGATCGCAACCGTCGCCCATTCTGGAGTTCTTGGAGGAGTGGTCCATGGAAAATCTGGAAGAAATTGCCCCCTCGGCGATCGCGGACGCAACCAAGATCTTCGTCAACGGGTGCTGGGTCGGAATCCATCGTGACCCCGAGCAGCTGATGGCCACCCTGAGGAAGCTGCGTCGTCAGATGGACATCATCGTGTCCGAGGTGTCTATGATTCGGGACATTCGTGATCGTGAAATTCGAATCTACACCGACGCCGGTCGCATCTGTCGACCACTGTTGATCGTCGAGAACGGAAGTCTGTTGCTGCGCAAGAACCACGTTGACATGCTGAAGGAGCGTGACTACAATAACTACGGTTGGCAGGTGCTGGTCGCTTCCGGGGTGGTCGAGTACATCGATACGCTCGAGGAGGAAACGGTCATGATCGCCATGACCCCGTACGATCTGAAACAGGACAAGGAGTACGCGTACTGTACGACCTACACCCACTGCGAGATTCACCCGGCGATGATCCTCGGTGTTTGCGCGTCCATTATTCCATTCCCCGATCACAACCAGAGTCCGCGTAACACCTATCAAAGCGCTATGGGTAAGCAAGCTATGGGCGTGTACATCACCAACTTCCACGTCCGGATGGACACCCTAGCCCACGTACTCTACTACCCGATGAAACCACTCGTCACGACTCGCTCCATGGAATACCTTCGGTTCCGAGAGCTCCCCGCCGGCATCAACTCGATCGTCGCCATCTTGTGCTACACCGGATACAACCAGGAAGATTCTGTCATCTTGAACGCCTCCGCCGTCGAGCGTGGCTTCTTCCGATCGGTGTTCTACCGTTCGTACAAGGACTCGGAAAGCAAGAAGATCGGCGATCAGGAAGAGCAGTTCGAAAAGCCGAACCGCCAAACCTGCCAAGGCATGCGAAACGCCCTGTACGACAAGCTGGATGACGACGGTATCATCGCGCCAGGACTTCGTGTCTCGGGTGACGACGTGGTCATCGGTAAAACCATCACCCTCCCCGAAACCGACGACGATCTGGACGGAACAACCAAGCGGTACAGCAAGCGAGACGGCTCCACCTTCCTGCGTAACTCCGAAACCGGAATCGTCGACCAGGTCATGCTGACGCTCAACAGCGAAGGCTACAAGTTCTGCAAGATCCGTGTCCGCTCGGTGCGTATCCCCCAAATCGGCGACAAGTTCGCCTCCCGTCACGGTCAGAAGGGTACCTGCGGAATCCAGTACCGCCAGGAGGACATGCCGTTCACCTGCGAAGGACTCACCCCGGACATCATCATCAACCCGCACGCCATCCCCTCCCGTATGACAATTGGCCATTTGATTGAGTGCATCCAGGGCAAACTGGGTTCAAACAAGGGCGAAATCGGTGACGCCACCCCCTTCAACGATGCCGTCAACGTGCAGAAGATTTCCACCTTCCTGCAGGAGTACGGCTACCAGCTGCGTGGCAACGAGGTCATGTACAACGGACACACCGGCCGCAAGATCAACGCCCAGGTCTTCCTGGGGCCCACCTACTATCAGCGTCTCAAGCACATGGTGGACGACAAAATTCACTCCCGTGCCCGCGGCCCCGTCCAGATTCTCGTGCGCCAACCCATGGAGGGTCGTGCCCGTGACGGTGGGCTGCGTTTCGGCGAGATGGAGCGCGATTGCCAGATCTCGCACGGTGCCGCCCAGTTTCTGCGCGAGCGCCTGTTTGAGGTGTCCGACCCGTACCGGATACACGTGTGCAACTTTTGCGGGCTGATCGCGATCGCCAACATGCGCAACAACACGTTCGAGTGCAAGGGCTGCAAGAACAAGACACAGGTAAGCGGTCGCCGCAGGCAACTTGAAATCAAATACTAACGTCACACTTTGTCGCTTTTCAGATATCGCAGGTCAAGCTGCCGTACGCGGCCAAGCTGCTGTTCCAGGAGCTGATGTCGATGAACATTGCGCCGCGGCTGATGGTGCTGTAAGGAGGACGACGATATTGCTGCGACACACAATTTACACAGTTTTATTACTATCTACCAAGTAAGAACCTACAATTATTATTGGCTATAAACGTTGTCCGGACAGGACGGATTGTGACAAGTTCCGCGCGTGGTCATTTGGTTGAGAAAGTTCCCTGGTGTAACTGGCTTTTCGGTTTACGAGTTTCGTGACCGCGAGTACATGAAGTGTTCAAAACACGACGTCAAGATTGTCATCGGCGCTCAAGCTAGGCAGAAGGCGGAGTTTAGACCGGTTACTGTTAGGTTAGACGCTCTCGATTTCGCTAATGCGTGAAACATGGCCTTACGTAGAACCAGCACAGCCTCCTGTCCAAACGACACGGAGACGCAAAACGGAAATCATCGATGGTCGGCACTTCTCGGACATAATCGACGTCAGAACCTACCGTGGCACGGCCCTCGACTCGGACCACTTGGAGGTGGCTGCTGCCTAACACCCTTGAGAACAAGGAGTCGTACAAACATTGACATTGGCGGGGACGAGGAAGGAAGCATCCAAGATGAGGGAAGTTAAGGATGCCACCAAGAAGCTGGAGAACAACAAAGCAGTGGGTAAGCATGGTATCGGTACGGAACTCATCAAGATGGGCTTGGACAAGTTGGTGACCTGTCTACACCAGCTAATAGTTAAGATCTGAGCTACAGAACAGCTACCGGAGGAGTGCCCGATATAATAATTCTAATAATTCTCAACGCGGCCTACAAAGTTTTTCTGCTGTCTGTCGGAGTGTCACATGCGGGGCACGATCATCAACCGGTCCAGCCAGTTAACCTGCTATGCCGAAGACATGGACATTGTCGGCAGAACGTTCAAGGAGGTAGCTAGGAGGTACACCGAATTGAAGCGAGAAGCGGAGAAGGTTGGATTGAGGGTGAATGTGGTGAAGACAGGGACAGGACAGAGCGTGTTGATCGATGGGGACGAGTTCGAGTTTGTGTCATCACCTGCTATCGACTCTACAAGACCCTGAGGTTTGGTGACCTTTCCTGGCGTACAAAGTGCACCATGTCACATCTACGGGCACGAGACGTGAACGATGCTTGAGGGGGCCTTGTAAGCGCAATGCATGGAGAACCTGAATTTGGAGCAACTCTATGGCAAGCCAAACATTTGGAAAGTGGTCGGACACGTCGCAAGAATGCCGGATAGACCGAAAGCACGCCATCCATGTACATCAATCCGGTGAAGTTGATGTTTAGTTCAGTGCCGGCTAGATTGCGGCGGAGGCGGGCGCAACGTGCAAGGTGGTTGAACCAAGTGGATGAAGATCTGGAAACTGTGGGAGTTCCGAGTTGGAATTGGAGAGAAGCAACCCAGAACCGAGTTTGATGGTGGCGCAAACCGTTGTCGTCTTGGATGAACCGACATCATGTCATTCACGAACAAGTCAGTCAGTCAGTCAGGCTTGAGATATGTTCAAAAAAGTCCAACTAGAACATCACTTTCAAAGATTTTTATTAAAAATATAATTCCTTTCTACATATTTGGATTTGGATAACTATTAATAATAATAGAGTACGCGACTGCGCCCTTTCTCGTAGTACTGTCTAAATTCGTAATGAAGTCATGCTCACAACGCCTGGAGAAGAGTTTGAAAAAGACGTCAAACGACTGCTAAATAGTGTCCGTTACAAGGATAAAATCACAATGACAGATTACATAGATACGTGTTTTGCTATTTCTTGGGAGGACGTCTCGCGTTTCAAAGCCTACAGCTGAAGATAGCAGCATATCCACTTTCAAATTCCTCTTCGCCGTCTCAGCATCAATCAGTTCGGTTGGTCCGGATTTTGGACAGCGCCGTTCCCACCAGGACCTAACCCGGCTGCCGCCGCCGCCGCCGACTGGTTCAGAAACGCAACGTTGAACGGCTTCAGTCGTGCCCCGGTTACCGTTCCGCCACCGACCGAGAGTGCCGACGGACACGGTGACATACATGGCGTCGAACAGTGACTGTTGCTGAGGTCACACTGGTCCAGCAGCCGGATCAGCTCGTCCGCCGTCGGACCTCCAATCAGCTTCTTGGTCTGATCTTTCTTCTTGAAGATTTCCAACGCTGTCGTGAGGTCCCACATCTGGATGGCTCCGTTGCAGTGGCCGGACAGGATAAACCGCCGCGGGCGCGATCCCATCCGCGATGATCCCTCGCATTCGTGCACGCAAAAGGACGTGACGGTGGTTCCGTCAACGGATCGCACCAGACAGACGCGATCGCCGTTCGACGCCAGCCGCACGTACAGCTGGTCCGTGTCGGGGACGACCTTCTGCACGAAGATCTGCTCGTCGTCCTGCTCACCAAACGGTCCAAAGTCATTGCCCGCCGAGTAGCTCAACGACGAGTCGACCGCTTCCAGCGATACAATCTAGAACGAAACCAACTCAACTTGTACAAAAGTTCAAACAAACCACCCCCAACACAACCAACCTTGAACGATGCTTCCGGCGTCGAGCCGGGCTGGGTGGAGATCATGCCGCGGAAGCGCGTCACCTGCCACGTCCGCACGTGGTTGTACTCCGAGCACACCGAGATGAGAAACTTCTCCGACAGCGTGACCTTCGTCACCGGGCTCTGGTGCACGGTGAAGGTCTGGAACAGCTGCGGGCCGTGACCCACAGTTTCCGGGTGCTGCACGATCACGCGCACCGAGCCGGACTTGGTGCCGTACGCGATCTCGATCCAGTTGCCGGAGAGACCTGCGCGGAAAGAGAACCGTTCAGTGCCAGAAACAGTGAAGATCACGTGATCATGCAACGAAGCTACGCGAACAGAAAACTCAAAAGACACACGCACATGCCAGCACCACTACTTGAACTTCTAGATTCAAAGGAGTTTTGTTGGTGTTGTCTGCTCCACCCTGGAGATCGTAAACTGTTGTAACGGGAAGCCGAAATGTGTTAACCAATGATTGAATATCGAGAAACGAGAAATGTTAGCAACATAAACAATAGAAACTAAACCTCAGTTGTTGAACGGGTTTAGACCCTCTCAAGCCTTTGAATGTCACAAAGTAAATCTTCTGATCAAAAGAAAAAAAAAGAAGCTTTTAGCGTTAAAAAGAAGAGTCGAAGAAATTTCGAATTGAAAATTGTTCAAATAAAAAAAAAGGACAGAAACGGATTACCTTGTTTAGATCCCGGTGCTAACATGTTCAAATAATAGCAATAGTCATGGAGTTAAAAAGAAAGAAAGGAAAAATAAGGAAAGGAGCTTTTTGATGAAAACTGTTGATTTGGAAATATTTTCGAAAAGTCCTTACTTGGGATGAACGGAAACAATACACAAGTAGTGGTGTTGGTGGTGGTGGGGTGTGTGTGTGCTTCTGAGTGCTGATTACGTGCAATGAATGCTGAAAAGGAGCTTTGGTTGGTGTATCACAATGAAAAAATTATTGGTTTGCGTTTTGAAAAGAATTGAGTTATTTAAAAAAAATCGTAAGACAGTTCTCCGGATTTGCATTTTGTCGATATAGTTCTAAGGGAAGTTGATTCAAAATGTATAAATCTGGAGTTTTTTTAAAGGTCCAAATCGAGTCGGCGTAAAACCTAATTAGGTTTTACGCTGACTCGTTTTTTAAGGTTAGAAATTTGACAGCTTGGCTGCACTGTTTACATTTTTTGCACCTGTGTCTCAGTTAAAATGTGTGGGCGTGTGCGCATGTAACGTCACGGTGTAAAACCTAATAGAGATATCCACTCGCGAGAGTGTGTTAGTTTGTAACAAAATTTACACTGTTTAATCGTGGATCGAGAAATTACGATCGTAATTTGTAATACCATTTTTTAAATATTTTTGTATTTAAACGGAATTTTAATTTCAAAAAATTCGAAAAATCCAAGAAAATCAAAAATTTCATTTTTTTTTAAATTCAACAATTTTAAATTTTTTAAAAATTGCAAAAAATTCAAGAAATTTAAAAATTTCAAAAAAATTAAAAATTTTAAGAGCGAGTCCACGAGCAAAGCATACCCATCTCGCATCGCTCGGAAAAAAAAATCAAAAATTTTTAAAAAAATTAAAATTTTCAAAAATTTAAAAAAATTAAAAATTTTTAAAAAATTAAAAATATTTAAAAGTTGAAAATATTGAAAAAAATTAAAAATTTTAGACATTTCAAAAATTTCAATTGTTTTTTTTAAAAAAATCAATTTTTTTAAAGGTTTCAAAAAATTCAACAATTTCAAAAAAATTAAAGATTTCAAAATTTATAAAAAAAAATTAATAAAATCCAATTCAATAACTTTTTAAAACTTCATATCATCAGGCTTGATAAGGGCGTCTGAAAGGGTGTTTATAAAACATTAGCAAAAGAAACAGAACACTTAAAATAAAGATAGGTACTAACAGTCCACACTCGATTATCCAAAGGCCTCGCAAAAATTTCACTTCGGATAATTGAATCACGAACAAACAATTTTTTCGTTGTTCAATTTTTGATTGTCGAGCTAAAGTGATTTAAATTTTTCTAATGCAAAGATGGCGGCCAATATGGCGGTAACGTAATATTGAAAAAATGCTTTTTAATATTTAATAGGCTATTACTATTCAAATTTGATTAAAGCCGGGGTCGCAGAACTCGAATTTGAAGTTTAAAAGTTCTTGATTCTAATATCCGAATTTTCATACAAACCTTCAAATAATCGAACTTCGGAAAATCCAAATTTTGGAATTAATTTTATTTTTCTGATTTTTTGGAAATTTTTGAATTTGTCATTTGTTTAAATAATTTAAAAGTTAATTTTTTTTAACTTTTTGAAATAAAAAAAAATAAATCTAAATGTTTAAAATTTTTAAATTTCTGATTTTTTTTTATTTTTTAGATGTTTTAAAAAAATTTTAAATAAAAAAAAAAATGATTTTTTTTTAAATATTTGAGTTTTTTAAAATTTTTGAAATTAAAAAAAAAATATTTTTTTTTGAATTTATTATTTTTTTGTAAAATTTTTGAAATTTTTAAGAATTTTGAAATTTTATAAATTTTTAAGAATTTTGAAATTTTATAAATTTTTGTGATTTTTTTGAAATTTTTGATGTTTTTGAATACCTGAAATTTTTAAAACACATTTCGAGATTTTCTCGATCGTCAGTCGTAATTTGTGGATGGTAGGTCGAGAAATTACGATCGAATGATCTCAATCTACTATCGACAAATTACGATCGAGAAATCTCGATCGTGAGTCGAGAAATAACGATCGAATGCAATAATCACCACGAATACTTTAAATACAAATACTAATGCAGGATCATGGTGTCCGTGAGAGAAACCGTGGAGATCTCTATTAGGTTTTACGCCGACTCGATTTGGAGGTTAGAAATTTGACAGCTTGGCTGCACTGTTTACATTTTTTGCACGTGTGTCTCTGTAAAAATGTGTGTGCGTGTGCGCTCGTGACGTCACGCTGGTAAACCTAATAGGGTTTTACTAGCACAAACAGCGATGGAAGAATCACCAGCAAAAGAAAATTTGATGATGCTCATCAAGAGAAACAATCCGCAGGGGGGCATGGTTCTCCTTTCTCGGGCACGAAAGATCAGTTAAAGGAATTTAAAAAAAAAAAACTTCTTGATTTTCCGGCGAAACATCACACGCCAAAAAATGACCTGTCACTTTTTGTAGATGGGCATTGTGTGTAAACAAAAGAAATAAATAATTTTAGGTGGTGCTAACAAGGAAATTTACGAAAAATCTTCAACAGATTGATTTCTTTTTGAAAAATTTGAGTTATTTTTTTTTTTTTGTTATTATTCCATCCCTGACCACAAATAATTTTCACTATCTGGGGAGTTAGTTGTTAGGCACTCTGATTTATTAGGAAAGTCCTTAGAATCAAGGAACAACCCATATTTGTATGCACAATTTTGTAGAACCGACTTTTTAAAAAAATGAAATATCCAGAGAATCCAGAGAACTGCTGTGCGTGAACAAAGTGAGAATGTGCGTTTCAGTGTACAAAAGTGAATTCTACAAAAGAGTTTCCGAAAAACTCTCTACTAGTCGACGGGCAATGCTACGAGATAGAAACAGATAGAGGTAGCAAACGACATTTCTTCGCAGGCTACCAAGCACCCGTGCTACTCACTTGTGGTCTTGGGCGTCAAGTACACCGAGATGGCCGTGATGGAATCGTTCGAGGGGTCCTTGTACAGCTCGGTCACGAGCAGATCGTTGTCCTTCATGCGCAGCGGAAACTTTTGCATGTCTGAAACGAAAGGTCGGTTGGGGGTTTTGATTGTGATTGTGTCTAACCGGTCGTCAAAGCGCTGTAAGTACCGATGTAGTAGATTGATCCGTTGTTACAACCGAGCAGAAGAAACGAACCAGCCGTGTCGAAGGCGAGAATCGGTACCAGATCTTGAATCTGCCAGTGCTGGGTCATGGCGTGCCAGACGCCAATCTTGCCGGAGGAAGAGAGCGCCACCAGTTGGCTTCCGATGAAGAAGAGGTACTCAACGCGTACGTTCAGGTTGAAAATGCCCACCTCCGACTTGCTGCCGTCTTCCGAGATTCCCCACAGCCGGATCTGGCTGCCGTACGAGATTGCTACCATTTTGCTGTGCGACTGTTCGCCGGCGGAGGTCATCTTGGCGTTGATCGCTATCCGCTCGATCGGGGCTTCGACGTACGGCGAAACGAAGATCTGCTGCCAGCCGCAGTAGTCCTTGAGCCGGTAGCAGGTCACAAAGTGGGCGTACGCCACCGAGATCCAGTTGTGATGCGCCTTGATGATTTGGACGCGCATCGGGTCCGACCAGCCGGACGATTGGCCAGGTCCAAACACAAGCCCCACATCGTTGCGGATGTACTTGTTCAGATCGACCGAAGAGTTTCGAGAGTGGTGCCGCATCATGTCCAGCGATGCGGTTCGCGAGTGGCCCGGTGCCCACTGGGAGTTGCGCCCGTTGCCGCTGTACGACACGCGCAGATCCCACGACGAGTTCCTCGAGTGACCGGCGTGGCGCGATCCGCTTGCACCACCGGCGCTACTTCCGGACGAGCCAGAACTCTGCGAAAACTCCGGCACGCGGACCATCGAGCCGGGCCGGGGATTCGACGTCGACGAGGCAGCGTGACACGGGCCAACACCTTGCTGTACAGTACCCGGCTGAATCGCCGTCGACGGAAGTGGTTCGTTGTGCGGTTGACCCTTGGACTGACCGGACGCCGTCGAACCGTTCGAAGAACTATTCGCAACGGTCACACCACTCACCGAGCTGGTTGACGAGGACGGCAGCGTCACCTCCTGGATTGGAATGTCTGCAATTGCAAGATCGTAAGAAAACTAACCCAACTCCCGCTCCCAAAAACAACCCCATTGAACTCACTTGGGGCCGGCAGATAGCCGTAGAACAGCACGTCCCCGCAGCTGCTCTGGTCCATCTCCTCGCACAGCATCAGCCGCTTGATCAGCGGCGATATGTTGTAGAACTCCGCTTCGTGGCGCAGTACGCGGATGTCACAGGACCGGATGTCGATCTCCTTGGTGCGCAGGTAGTTCAGGATGATCGAGAACAGCTTAGGGTCGCGGTCGATGAAGATGGCGTCGGTTTCGTCGCGCAAGCTGAAGTCGAATGAGAGTCGAGAATGGTGTGAGTTGGAACTTGGTAATGGGATGTGGTAGAAGCGTACCTTGATATGCGCCCATTTCGTTCCGAGTTGAGCAGTGATGTGAAGAACGTGTCCGGGACCCATGTCAGTGTTTGGCGCGAGGTGGAAAATCTAAATAAATGAGAAATATTTTTTTTAATGTCGTACTATGTAGTACTAGTAGTACTATAATATAGATTTTTTATCTGTTAGTTTAAAATATATCTGGAACTGAATAAAGAATAGAACAAAACTTCAAGAAAATATCTAAAATGTTGCAAGTCAAAACAATACCAGCTGTGCAGTTGCAGGGCTGTAAAAATATCAAACTGACAGTTTTCAGCAATATCTCATCTCCCAAATATCACTGCGCTTCTTTCCGTCGCGAAATTCTCAGCAAAAACAGTTGTCCCGCATTCACAGTCATTCCCCCCTCTACAGAGCGTAGCCAAAAAAGCCGCCTCAGAACAAAATTTTCCAACTCAATTTACGGGACGTAGTGCTTGGAATGTTCCCATCTCGCGTTCTTTCATAGCGGTTTTCAGAGAAAACAAAATAATCTTCGGCGAGTGTTCGTAAACGAGGGAAGAGAAGAGATGACAGTTTTCGTCTGACAGCGGAAGACAGCGGTTGTTTTTTTTTGTTGTTTTCGTGGGGCGGCAAAGTGCTTACGGATGGAGGTGGAAGAATCCTCCAGCGGGGATGAGTTTCGTTCCGTAAACGGAACGCGGAAGCACAAGAAGACCAGCGACGGAGCCGTTGTCGGGAATGGCCAAGAGGAGAATCTTCTCAACAACAACAAGATCAGCCCGCTGGCGGAGAAAAACAACAATAACAATGGTAACCCAGCCGGGAAAGTAAGCGACCTACTGTACTGTCGTCGTGCACAACC
The DNA here is from genome assembly GCF_015732765.1 of Culex quinquefasciatus. Classification (NCBI taxonomy): domain Eukaryota; kingdom Metazoa; phylum Arthropoda; class Insecta; order Diptera; family Culicidae; genus Culex; species Culex quinquefasciatus. Next base: position 33,772,399 of record NC_051861.1, read on the forward strand.
AAGCCAACTTACAAGCTGACTCCGTTTGGGATTAAATTGTTGTGTATCTCACAGGACCGTTTTGAAAACGCGCAGGCCCACGAGAAACGAAGCGAGCGGCAGCCAGGATAGTGTGGAGGTGCACGCCATCAAGAGAAAAGCAGAGTTTGCCTCCACGGAGGAAATTCCGTACATTGTTGCCATCCCCAAGGGGTACACCAACCTGAATCAGCTGAGTGAAAACAAGCGCTTGAGAAGATTTCACATCCGGTGGGAGGCCTCCCGGAACAAGCGACCGAACGTGACTCAGTGCAGGAACTGCTTGCAGCTGGGTCATGGAACCAGGAACTGCCACCTCAAGGGGAGGTGCAACAACTGTGGGGGTCGCCACAAGACGGACGAGTGCAAAGTGCAAGAAGCCGAGCCAAAGCGGTGTGCCAACTGCTCTGGAGCCCACGAAATTGGAAATTCGTCACTTGCGTGCTATCTTGTGACACGTCTACTGTAACAAGATAGGACGTGTCACAAGACAATACAGAAGTGACGAAATACCAAAAATGATGAAAAAGGGGAAAAATCAACATTCTCGCTTAAACTGAACTAAAATTTAAGCGATAACCTATAATTTTTTAGGGACTACCTTTTTGTAAAAAAACTAAACTTTTGGTCGTCCAAGAAAGCAAACATCGGGCAAAATGGCGCGAAGCTATGGTTTTTTTTAAATGAAAAATGTGTTTTTTTTTTTTGCGAAAATTGACGAAACTGGCATTTTTTTCGACCACTCTAACACGCATGGGTGAAGGCATTTTGCATACTGTTTGTCCATCCAAGTCTCCATACAATTTCGGCTGTCTATACAAAATATGTATGTAAATATTCGAAAATCAGTATCTTGGAAAAAGATTTTCTGATCGGTTGAATGTCTTCGGCAAAGTTGTAAGTGGTCTGGACAATTAAAAAAATACAATCTTGAAAAAATAACTCATTTTATCTTTTGTTTTGCAATAAAATAAGTTCCTAAAACAAAATTTTTTAGCGTTTTTTTTAATTTATGTTTTTTAATATTTAAAATGCACTCGGATTTTTTCTCTAATATCATTTGTAGAGTTCCTATAAACATATACAAAATAATAGTTTATAGGACCTGATTGAAAAAACTCTAGATTTGTACCGTCGTTAGAGGTTTCAAAATGAGTGGAAATCGTGTATTTTATCCGGGACCTGATGTTGGTTTACGAGCACTTTGAAAAATGTGTACCAAATGTTACCAAGGATTATTTCAAAGAAATAGTTTGTTTAGATAGACATGTCTAATCGGATTAACTTAAACCGGACAGAGTACGTGCTTTTTGTCTAATATGGATTTTACTGAAATTAAAATCAGAATATTTCAAAATTAAGTACTGCAAACTTTTCAATATTTTGTTTATTTTGAGTCGCAAAAAACGCAAATATCGATCCGTTTTCCTGTCCTGCCCTGATGATGATCTCCCTAATAGACTTGACCCCTTTTGCGTTACGTGGCAGATTGAGGCCATTCGACGACACTAACTCCACAAACTTGCCAGCCGACATTCCGGGGGCCTAGGTAACCATCGCACCACTTTCACACTCACCTCGTTCCACCGACGTTCAGATTTACGATATCGCTGATGTGGCTGGAAAAGGCCATCTTTTGCACCTCCAAGTAGCAACAACAAAATTCTTTTCAGAAATTTTAATTCGGGCCTCGCTTCGTGGGGGGAAGGTGACTAGGCCACCGGATTTCCAGCTAGTTTTTTCGAGGGTCGGTGTTCCTGAACGCGTAGCGCACCATCAGCAAACGATGGCCATCGTTTTCGGGGTTGAGTTCACCGAGAAATTCGCGAAAGGGTTTGAAATTTTGGAAAAGACGACCGAACGCAAAACTTTTCACATGCGAGATGGACCAACTATGGTCTCAGCAGTCGTATGACAGAAACAAAAAAAAAACTTTTCACAACAAAGACTAATGAACTTTTGACATGTTGACAATCGCGATTCGACGGCTCGACCCAGTGTAAAAGAAATTGCTTAAAGTACGCAGCCACCACCTTCAAACTCACTGGGCACCAAACTCGAAGAGGCCTTTTCAAATTGCGCCAGCGCAACTGTCACCGCGATTAAATTTTGTTGTTGTTCTGCATCAGCGTCTTGCACTATAGCGCGCGTGTCCTCGTAATTCCGTTTCATCCAGAACCGCTCTTACGATGGGTGCCATAGCCGAACCGGCGGAAGCCGGCCGATACCTCGCTGAAGACATGTACGACTACCCGTTGTGCTTTCACTGCGTGCGGTGGAGTCCGTTCATGGTCTACCTGGAGGACAACAAGCAGGCCCACAAATTTCGGCCCTTTGAGAAGGTTGGTTGTGTTTGTTGGCTATTTTTGTAGGGTTGTTGGGACTTGAATGTTTTTTTTTGTTCAGGGGATGCAACTCTACTGCGCGGCCTGTGTCCCGAAGCAGGCGGATTTTGAGCGGAAGTATCCGGGGGAGAAGCTGTACCGTGAAGAAAGCATTTTAAACGACCAGCAGCTGATGGCGCTGCTTGGCCGGTTCCAGTACGAACACCCCAACAAGGACGGATTCGCCGAGCTGGACCGAGTGATCATCACGGAGAACGCAAAGCTGCAGCCGTACAAAAAGTTGGCAAAGAAGCCACTCCCTCTGAGATGCAAGGCGGCCTTGCTGACGGACCTCTTCCCGGCGATGCACCGGATGGAAAACAGGAAGTTCCCCAGTTACCGTGCGATGCGCTCGGCGGTACGTGCCAAGGCCACCGCAATCGCCGAGGGATACATGAACCTGACGGAAACCGAGCAAAGCCAGCTGCAGGACAACTTTGACGTGCTCGTCGATCGGACGCCGATGCACGCGAAGATCTCGAGCCAGCAGCAGCGTTCGCTGATGCCTCCTCCGGTGACTCCGTTCCGACCTGTGACGCCAGAACAGGCAGCTCACGAGACGATGTCCAGCCTGGGCGACGTGTCAAATATGAGCTCGGAATCACGCGTTGATGCTCTTCGAATGGATCGTAAGTCATACACTCTGGTCCTCTTTTCAGTCCCCTCATTAAATCCCCCTCCCTCTCTACAGTCAACTCCGATGACGAATCAAACGCGTCCTCGCTCGAGGGCAGCTTGGCCCGTTCCTCGCAAGAACCGTCGTCTCACGCAGCAAACGCGCCCCGACCGCCGCCCTCCACCCAAAGTGACCTCGGCCTTTCGTCGCAGGACGTTTCCATCCCCGGGAACGGGATCATTCCCGGCGGTGATTCGCAACGCGTTGCCGGAACGCAGCAAACGTCCTCCGAAAGTATACACCTGTCCTCGCAGGACATCTCCGACGAGCCGAACCTCAGAGTTGCGCTGCCAGCTCCCAGAATCACCCGGGTCAACACTAGTGACTCGGACTCGAGCACCGCCTCCGTAATGTCGACAAGGTCGCGCAAACGCTCGTCGTCCGCCTCGGATCGATCGGAGTCCCCGGTGGCCGTGCCACCCACGCCAAACGACGGCCAGCAGGCCGGCCCGAGCAGCAAGCGGGCGCGCAACGACATTCGTGAGTGCTCCAAAGTACTAACAAAGAAAAATTCAAAGCAAATCTTCTTCTTTTTGTTTTGCAGCGACAAATCCAACTCCGGCTCAGTTTGTGCGGAATCCCGTAGGCCGGATGCCGCGGCTGAAGGGCGCGTAACCGAACAACGGAGCTGCTGCTGAGAGCGCAATCGCTTTGTTCATTTATGTATTGTAACTGTATTTAATAGGGTTAGTTTTTTTTTGCTGAAAGCCATGACTGATTTTGCCAGTGCGTAATTATATGTTTCAATTTTGTAATTAACAACTTCACATTTATTGAACAAGCCCTGAAATTCGAAATCGCTCCTCAAAATCGCACGGACATAAAAGCTCTGAAAGGCATCACTCCCGATCAGCGGGGTAGAATGGGCCACTTTAGAAAACAAGCCATTTTGTCTAATAAAACGTTGAAGGAGATAAGAAATGACTTAAGGGACCTTTCTAACATAGTTCCCATGAAGTAAGACCACTTTTATGAAAATAGTCACTTACCAAAACAAACATTTTTGAAAATAGTTTTTTTTACTGTGACATTTTTTTTTTACTATGAACAGACACGGACCACTGCGACACTTGCGTATCTATTGTAGTATGATCTGATCTCAGGTTTTCTGTTTTGCTGCTGTTTACAGCCTTCCGAACGATCGTCTTCCGTAGCGCTATTGTTTGAGCGAGACAGTTATTGACAAATTATTCGAGCAAATTATTCGAGCAGTTATCTCCCGAGGACGTGGAGATAAGCGAGATTGAGGGGAAATCTCGTTTATTTTTGACCCATCTAGAGATCGTTACCGATCATATAGCCCAATCTTCAGCTCGAATTTTTCCTGAGACCCTGAGAGCATGTGACCGAGTCGAAAGTAGCATTTGAAGCCCTTCTCTGCATATTGTTGCAGAGTTCTTCAAGAATCTATGACATTTCCCCGAAACCCACATTCCCGAAGAGACATTTCCCCGAATGCCACATCTCCGAAAAGACACTTTCCCGAAATGTCATTTACCCGAAAATCATTTCCCCGAACAATCCATTTCCCCGAACGGCCACATCCCCGAGTGGCGACTTCCCTAAAAACCATTTTCCCGAATGGCCACTTTCCCTAATATTCCACATCCCTGAAAATCATTTTCCCGAATGACCATATTCCCGAACGGCCATTTCCCCGAACGCCACTTCCCCGAACCCGGTCAGGCGGGTATGGCCGTTGCCCAGAACCGCGCGCGCGGTTCTGGGCAACGGCCATACCCGCCTGACCGGGTTCGGGGAAGTAGCGATCAATGAAGTATCATGTCCACAATTGAACGTTCAAAAAATTCCGAGCTTCACTTGAATTTTGAATATTCAAATTGATGTAAGTGCGACAACTGGCCAAAGGGATTTCAGGTCAGAACATGTTTGCACACGTTCAGGCCCGACTACCGCAAAAAATTGTAATTGTTACTCGGGACCTTAGCAACCAAAATCAGCTGTCGAGCTTAAGTATAGCCCCTAAACTACTTTAAATTGATTTAGTAATATTGAATCTAAAATGGCGGTTATGAAATATTCAAAAAATGTATTTTGTAATTTAATAATCAACTATTTAGATAAGATTAAAAGGGTTGATTGCAGAACTCGAATTGAAAGTAAAAAAAAAAAAAAAAAATCCAACCAAAATTGATAAAGAAAAATCAGTTCAGTCAAACAAAATCTAGAACAAACAAAATCCTGCGCATCGAATCGTCGCATAAAGCTATCGTTGCTGTTCTATCCTTACCACGTAGATACCGTTTTGGAAAATTGTCCTTTCTGAAAATGGCCGCTACAAAAAAAAATCTTTTTTATGGAACGTGGATGATCTCAATACCCAGCACTCTTGAAGTGTCCGCGTGGTTTATTAATGGCCTGCTACGGTTATTTGTTTTTTTTAGTCTTACAAAACACATAATTTATTATTAACGCCATACTTTTATAAAAAAAATCCCTAAATAACAATTTAGTTTATAACTAGGTTATCATTCGGGAAATTTGATTTTTTGGTGAGGTAACCATTCGGGTAAATGTAAATTCGGGAAAACGACAGTTCGGTAAAATGGCCATTCAGGTAAATGACATTCGGGGATATGGAATTTTCGGGAAAATGATTTTCGGGGATGTGGAATTTTCGGGAAAATGATTTTCGGGGAAGTGGCACTTTCGGGGAAATGATTTTCGGGGATGTGGAATTTTCGGGGAAATGATTTTCGGGGATATGGGATTCGGGAAAGTGGGATTCGGGGATAAGGGATAAAACCGTTCTTCAACACTCAGACTCAGTCGCCAACAGATCGTCCGAGAGATTGGATGGGATGGGTTTTGTGGAGGCTTGGGACTTGACAAATCAATTCCCGAAGCAGCCGAATTCCCCTCTCGACCGCCACCTACCGCTTTTGCCTCGCCAGATGGGTTTCAAGCCATTGACCTTCCGCTTACAAAGCGAAACCCGTACCACTAGACCACGGGAGCTGGGCCAGGAGCGACATAATCCATTAACCAAACCCTATCGTGATACATTTTTCATCATTTCAAATTACTATTTCTGGACCCTGAATTCAGGGGTCTCCTACGAAAGGCAGAATCTCAAAAGGCCGAATCCCGAAAGGCAGAAATTCAAAAGGCCGAATTACTCGAAAGGCAGAATTCTCATAAGGCCGAATCCCAAAAGGCCGAATGTTCAAAAGGCCGAATCTCATAAGGCAAACCGCGCCGGAAAAGGCGGAAACGCATTCCAAACTTCGTTTGGAATGCGTTTCCGCCTTTTCGGGCGCGGTTTGCTATTATTATTTTTATAAACCATAAATAGTAATGTAACAAAAAATGGTTTATAAATAAAGAAGGCATAACTTTCGAGCACTGCTACTAACTAAATTTATAATGTTTCTATTTATTTGGCGCAAAACGAGGGGCAGGACACACCTAATCAATTATTGTAACGCTAATCAACTAGCGTAATTTTCTGTCAATTAGCTAATCAATTAGCGCTGAACTGACACGTCATTCCCACCCTGATTTAAACTATCTTGTCATATCGAGAAGAGTCATTTTGACAGCAGCAAACGTGTTTTGTTTCCAATGTTTTTGGAAGGATTCTAAAACCCCGATTCGGAATTTTGTGAAAATTGCTCCTTCCAGGACGACATTTATCGTTATTCCTGTGGTCCAAGCGAAAGAGGTGGACTGCGGCACCAATCCTAGTCATTATTTTCGGAGATTTATTTTTTATTTTGAGTGAAACGTATGGTTTTGAAGCACAAATAAAGGTTCAATCTTTGGTGTCCCCAGTGGAACTTCCCGGAGATCGAGCTTTTGTTGGATGGTCCTGGAGTTTCTCCGCATCAGATACCGGCGGATGATGCTTCCACCGAGTCGTTTTTATCGTTGGGGGGTCTGTATGAAGTTTTTGTTTTTGACACGGATTTCTTTAGATGCTGCCAACTCAGCAAAACTCCTTTTTTCCGATGGCACGATTTTTGGTTCTGCTACCGCTTACTGCTATTGTGGCAGTAACGATCTAAAAACGTGGCCCAGATAGGTTGGGCTGGCCGTAACCGGAAGGTTTGCTTTTTTTACAGACAGATAACCGGAAACAAGGAAGCAAGCACGGTTCTAATAATTCAGACCATTCGAATCAAACTTCTTCCGGGGGAATTTTAAGGCGCTTCGAAGTTGCGGACCTCCATGGAAATTGCGGATAATTTAATGTTTGACGAGTTAGAAGAGGAAAAGAACAGTTTACGATGTCCAGAATGTTGTTGCCTGGGTAATATGATCACTATTTCCATTGTGATTCCGGCAGTGCTAATTACCAAAAGATCATCATTGACGTGGGCCAGTTCTTGAGCTGTACTTTCATTCGAAAGAAATTCCCCCACCCTCATTTGTAAAAACCAAAGTTTATTTCACACGCAATCTCCAGATTAGAATGATAATCCGGATATCCCCAATTGAGCACTCGTGTTACAAATGATAGCCTTTTCGAGACACGAGATCTGCTCAACACCAACAATGTTTAGTAGTCCAGGAATGTACTCTTTAGCGAATCCTTCCGAGTGCGGTCCATCCGGGCAATCACGTCCAGGTGTCGTGTTGTTCCCCTAGTTCCAACTGTAAATGTTCACGCTGCCGTCCTTTAGCAGGTGGAAAAGCGCCCGATCTCCGTCGTACTTCAACTCGCACTTGAATCCTTCCCGTCGAATCGCTCCAACACTTCCTGAACGCCCTTGGTCGGATGCGCCAACATGAACTTCTACGGTGTTCCCGGCATCATCGAACACTTGTCCACCAGGTAAACCACCCCGTCCTCCAGCAGCAACTGTACAATCTGGTTGACGGACTCCGTCTTCAGCACCAACGCAATGTCCTCCACCTTCACCTTCGAAAGCTTTCTCACACTTGCTCAATGCGTTCGCCACCGGTTCATTAAAACCGTCATGGTTCGGCGGCGTCATCGCACAAGCTTGCGCCAACGCTTACAGCAGCGACTGCTCCACCAAACTAAACCGTGCCGACCCGCCCAAACATCGACTGAATCTTGTCCATCATCCGTCCCCGTCATCTTGTTAATCTTCCTCAACTTCCCAAACACGGCCTTGACTGAATGCGGAGCCGGCCGGAACATCATCCGTAGCTACTCTTGCTCTGCTCCGTCACCAGGCCCAAATCCCTCGTCGTCTGTGCGTCCATCAAAATTTGCGCCAAACTTCGGCCCGTGCTCTGCCTAATCGCATCATCAACGAGTACTCCCCGTCATGTCCAACTCGACGCCCGCGTACGCCGGTGCCAAGTAAGCTGGTTCAAGCTTAAGTACACACTCGCCAGCAGATCGTCCGGACTCAGAATCAGAACCACCGAGCAGAAGTAGTTGGCCAGAATCTCGATCATCCGCAGCCGCTCGATGATCTGTAACGTTCGCGCCAAGCACGTCACCGTTTCGCCCTTTCGCCAGAACTTTCTCCCGTATTGTACTCCGTCCCGTAGTTCTTGGAGGCGGCCAGAATCGCCGCAACCGCCTTCTCTTTGCGCTCGTGGAGAAACTCATCATGTTGTTCTTATTGTTCACCTCCTTTTCGGTGATTCCGACGGTTCGCGCTTCACTTCCGGTTGCTCCTTCTTTACAACGGTAAAAGTCTTCTTTTCAGCCGACTTGAACGATCCATGGACTCTGTCTGGATCTGACCTTTCTATACATTTTTCTCCTCCTCCTGGAATGCTGTCGCGCGGGGATTTCTTGACCGATGAGGGGCTGTGAAAAATAGTCGTTTTAGCCAGCTCCATAACAGTGAATCGGTTATAATCTACCTACCTGGCCTTCCCGACGTTTCCTTCACTGAACGACATAATTCGCCTCCATTTCGTCGAATTACGTCCCGGCCGCCGGCTCTTCGGTGGAGGAAGCCTCCAGTTTGGGTTTCTTGCCGGCGCTGCAGACCACGGACGTGACGAAAAAAGAAAAACAAACGACCTTCCATAATGAACAGCTGCTTGTTCTACTGCTGTCGGATTACACCGTGTTGGAGCTGGGACTTCTTTCACATCCGGCGAACGGAAATGACCTCGTCGTTTGCAGTGGCACCAGCAGCAACCGGGTCCCGACGGAATTTTGGTGGCTTCTGCGGAAAAACATTGTTTTTGTTTTGTGTTTTTGACATTTCTTCATCAGACCAAGATAATGATAGAAGGTGGGAACCGTTAGTTGATTAGCGTCATACTAATTGATTAACTGATAATTTCTAATCAATTAGCCGATTATTTTAGTTGATTAGAGCATGTGTCCTGCCCCTCGGCGCAAAAAATAGTTTTTATAATTTGAATTCATTAAAGTACAAGATTGAAACACTTTTGAAATGCTTTAACTCATTTTATTCTACTCATTTGTATGCATGGTAACAATATTATCGGTAAAGATAAACAGAATGTACTCAATATGTACTTATTTCGCTTAAAATTACAAAAAAGAACACAGTTTGTTAGTTTAGCCGGGACCGTGGTGTAGGGGTAAGCGTGATTGCCTCTCACCCAGTCGGCCTGGGTTCGATCCCAGAAGGTCCCGGTGGCAAATTTTGAGACGAGATTTGTCTGATCACGCCTTTCGTCGGATGGGGAAGTAAATGTTGGCCCCGGTCTAACCTAGAGGTTAGGTCGATAGCTCAGTCCAGGTGTAGGAGTCGTCTCCCTGGGTCCTGTCCCGGTGGAGTCGCTGGTAGGCAGTTGGACTCTCAATCCAAAGGTCGTCAGTTCGAATCCCGGGGTGGATGGAAGCTTAGGTGTAAAAAGAGGTTTGCAATTGCCTCAACAATCAAGCCTTCGGACACCTATTTTCGAGTAGGAATCCCGTAATCGGGAACGCCAAGGCAATGCTGTAGAGCGAATAATTTGATTTTTTTTTGTTAGTTTACTGTATTTTTGAACATCATAATCAATGAAAATCGTGAAAATATGAACAAAATTCTGAATTCCATAATCATTCTGCCTTTCGAGACATTCGGCCTTTTGAGACGTTTTGCCTTCTGAGTAAAAGACAAAATTCTGCCTTTTGAATTTCGGCCTTCCGAGATTCTGCCTTTTGAGTTTCGGCCTTTTGAGGCAATCTCGAATTCAGAACCATCATTGACAGTAATTGCTCCAAGAGTGAAAGACACCTTCTCCGACCATAAACAGACGTAGCAGCTAGAACAAAATAATTTGAAAATCGTGTGTTAAAACATGGCGGGAGATACACTAACGCCATCTCGCAGTCTATTGCCACTTGCAAGAATAAGCCTGAATGTAGACCACAGTTTTTGCAGGAGCCGTATTCTTATTTTCACCAACTAGATTTGATGATGCAATTTTTTTTTTAAATTTATTTAATAAACTATTTTTTTTGCCCTGAAATTAACTAAAAATTATCCGAAGCGATACTTGGAATAAATCTAGAGTTTTTTTTTGAATAGGTCCTATCAACATCATAAACATATGAAAGACAATAGTTTATAGGACCATTAAAAAACTCTAGAAATACTTTCTCGAGGGGTGAGATACATGTCCTAATCTATTAAGATTATCGCCTAGTTGATTAGAAATTTCAGTTAGTTGATTAGCATTTACGCTAATCAATTAGCGCATTCTCACCATTTTATTTACCTAGGTCTGTCACACAAACGTCAAACAAATCAAAGCAAAACAAAAAATATTTGCGTGCGGCCGCATGGACAATGGAAGTTAATCTGAAATACTGTTAACTGGGGTCAATCGGGACGCATGGGGTGAATTGGGACAGCCTTGGGGACAGCAGTTTTAACCATGTTGGAGCACAATATTTTGATTTTTCTGGTTGGTTTCGGTTAGAACAGACTCAGGCCAACAAAAAGTGTACAACCATTTCCAAATCTAAAAGCTTTAAGTGCTCTAAACACTGCTGTCCCTATTTAGACTGTAGTCCCGATTTGCTCCAGATTACAGTATAATACCAGGGTGGTCACTCAAGTCGGGAAAAAGTCGGGAATTCGCCAAAATCCGCCAAAAATCGGGAAAAAGTCGGGAATTTATGATTTTTTGTCAAAAAGTCGGGAATTCCAAGCATACTTGATTGAACATTATTTTTTAACTCTTGAATAATTTTGTAATATTTTGTAAAATTTTCAAATTGAATTCACTCATTTCTGCTTTACTAACTCACTTTAAATTTAAGGTTCTTTTCACTATTTCAATATATTTGAGTATAGAAAAGCTGTTAAAGGCATTCAAAATCTTAATGAATATTGGAGTCTTTGACACAGATTTTCATAATATTTTTATGAATCAAATGATCGTTTTAATTTTTGTTCATCAAACAAGAGGTAAAGTTGATGAAAAACTAATATAAAAATAGAGCATAATGGCCAGCTTAGAATTATGATTCTATTTCATTTTGTCACATAATTGGATATTTGGTAACAGATTCCAACTTGAGTTTGGCAATGGTTTTTTTTTGGTGAATATTTTTAATTGTTGAACTAAATTCATTTAGTAATTTAAAATATATTTTTTCCAAATGTTGCTCTTGAACTTTTTTTTTGTTAGTATGGGTAAATTACCTACTATAGATAAAGCTTGATTTTCAGTTTTCGGAAAACCAAAATATCGAATAAAATCTAAAATTGTAAAACTTTTTTACGTTTTGGAAACATAAAGAAAATATTGAAATTGCAAAAAAAATAATCCAAGAAATTTTTAGTTATTGCAAAATTGTTTTAAAAAATTGTTTCTTCAATTATTTTGCTTCAAATAAGTAGGAAAACATAAAATCATATCAAACTTGATTTTCATTTAAAAAAAAGTTAAATACTGACATCTAGTTAAATAAAAATTGATTAGAAAATTTAATATAAAAAAATACAAAATTAAAATTAAATTTTATGAATTCCTTGACATTTTTCTAAATCCTTTGAATGAATAATAACAGCAATTACGTTTTAATCATTCTTTGATTTAAAATGATGATGAAGTTTTGAAAAAAATAGGAACGCTATTTTAAGTGCAGTTATCTTTAACTTTTTGTCATTTTCAGTTGAAACGAAGTATCAAAAACTATAGTTATATTTACGTTTCCCAATTTAAAAAAATAACATGGAAATTATAAGTATTGTTGAACTTTCGATTATTTTTTCCAAGACTAATTGTTTGTGTTTCTACTCTGAATCATAATAATGCAATTCCATTTTTGAAGTGTTTTTTATTTATTGTTTAGTTTTTGTATTTATAAAAAATGCCTATATTTGGATTTTTTTTTAAATCATTGTGATTTTCTTTTCGCTGGTATAGAATTTTTTTTGTTTGAAATCATTATTTAGATAAAAAATGCCTATTATTTGAGCATTCTGGAAAAGTCTGGAAAAAAAAGCCGGGAAAAAGTCGGGAATTTGAAAATGGAATTTGAGTGGTCACCCTGGGTATATCAAGTTTGTCCTGGAACCGGCGTCTTAAGAGGCAGTTTTTGTAAATATTGCTCGGTTTGTTCTAGAGGTCGTATCGAGCTCCGATTTGGATGAAACTTTCAGCGTTTGTTTGTCTATACATGAGATGAACTCATGCCAAATATGAACCCTCTACGACAAAGGGAAGTGGGGTAAAACGAGCTTTCAAATTTAAGGTCCAAAAAACATAAAAAATCTTAAAATTGCTCGCGTTTGCCTAGAACTTCATCAATTCCAACTCTCTTAGATGCATTCGAGAGGTCTTTTGAAGCACTTCAAAATGTGCCATAGACATCCAGGATTGGTTTAACTTCTTCTGTGATTGTATGGAGACTTGTATGGGTGAACCAATGACACAAAATAGCTTCTTTGGTGATAGGGACCCCACAAAGCTTGAAAAAATAAAAATAAATTAAAGGGTCGAAATTGAACGATTTCTCTACGATCGTTCAGGAATCAAAACAACGCAGAGTTGATAAAGGAACAGTTTTTATTGTACTCAAAATGGAATAAATCAACTAATAATTTCGAGACGCAAAACAAACATTTCTTCAGCTCTCATGAAACAAGCAGTAAAACAACGTCCCCTCTTCACACTTTAGCCCTTCTCAGCGGAACCAGACTCGTCGCCGCCCTTTTCCGCTCCTCCTCACTGTCCTCATCATCGTCGTCGTACATAATCCGCTTGTTTGGCTTCCTGGTCACCGCAGCCGAGTTGCTGCTGCTCGCGGTTTTAAACCGGAAGATGTTCCCTCCGGTGGTCGTTGCTGCCTGCTCCACTTTGGCCTTCTTCGCCGGACTAGGCTTAATTTCGTCCACTTCCTCTTCTTCATACGCGACCCGCTTCGGTTCCGCCACCACCCCCCTCATCGAAACATCATTGATGACGGCCCGCTCCAGGGCGGCAATCTCGTCCAAATCAAAGTCCCCGTCATCGTCTTCGATGGTCACGGTTGAAATGTCCTGCTTCTGGTGTTGCTGCTCCTCGCAGATGCGGTCAATCTCTGCGAAGCTGCTCTCCGCGACTTCGTCGCCGTCGTCGTCACCCCAGAGATCTTCGGAAGCTGGTTCGGGTTTGGTCGCAACTTGCGCTTTCGGCTTGAACTCCCCGTCCGGGTCATCGAAGGGCACATTCAGCGCACGCAGATGTTGCCGCACGTGCACGTGGTTCAGCACGAGCTTGATCTGATCGAAGGTTACGTTCGGCATGCAGGCGTTCTTCACGTCCGTCAGCTTGACTCCGTCGAGGCATTCCGGCAGGTTCGATTTGATGTGCCCGTACAGGTCCCGATCGATGTCCATTCGCCAGCTGGCGCCAATCGAACGGGAAGCCGTGCTTGATCGCTTCGCACAGATGGCCGGTGAGCGTTCCCTCGGCCAGTCCCCGTACCTTGGCGATGTCCGCCAGCGAGCGACCCTCCTGCCACATGTTCCACGTGGTCTGGAAGGTGGACGAGAACTTGGTCTTGGCCAGCGGATGCTCGAGCAGCGCTCGCTGAAGCGAAGACATCGAAGACGACGACGAACCTCCCGACTCTGCTTCAACCGGCTCCTCCCGAACCTTCCTCCTGACGCAGCTTAACAACTCCCGCCCAAACTTGTGGATCTTAATGTCGGAGAAACCGTCCAGCTTGGCCTGCTTCATCTCTTCGAGGTTCTGCGGCCGCAGCGTAGCCAGCTGCTGCAGGGCCAGGTTGGACGCGATCATGTACGGCATACACTCGTACGTCGAGGCCAGCTCGGTTCGCTTCTTGAGCAGCGTCTTCATTAGCTCTTGCACGGGGTCGTCCTGCTGTTTGGAGGGGGCGCTAAGATCAGGGAGCAGGCGAGAGCTGCTGCTGCTGCTGGGCATGGGAAGAAGTTGCCGGAAGGTGGAGGCGGAGGCGATTTTCGGTTTCGGCTGGAAGTCGCTTGATTGAGTGCCGTTGGTGGTGTCGAACAGGGGTTGGGCGCGAACCTGGAAGAAATGGTTCGTGGTGATTATTGCGCTCGATCGTAATTTCTCGATCCAGGTCGTAATTTTGTAGTTTTGGTTGAAATCATTCGACAGTAATTTTTTAAGGGACCATCCACAAACCACGTGGACACTTTTTTGGAAAGTTAAACACATTTAGAGGGTAATGCTATCCAAAATAGAAACAAAATGGTGGACCTTTCAGTGTTCTATCAACTTGATTTATTATTCATACCATCAGATTGGGTTGTCAGATCTTCATAATTCAGAGCACTAATGTGCTTATAACTTTTGATAGGGTTGTCAGATCTTCAATCTTTCGAACTCATTGCAAAGATCATTTGATGACCTATCCAACGACAGGTCGCATGATAGATCCGGACAACGTTTTGATCGAAATATATGAGATACGGCCTCTTAAAGGTTCATAAATAACACTTCGTTTCGATCTCACTAGGTTTTTTGGCCAAATTTTTCCTAGTTTTTGTTTAATTGCATTTGAAGAACCTTCTGTTACCAAACGGTTATTGAAAAGGAAATAGTTGCAAGGAACACCAAGTCTCTATGAACCAGTTATTCACACAAATTGTAAAATTTTTATTTCGGTAAATAAAATGAATTGAATTGAATTGAATTGAAATAACACTTAAGTGCTTATAACTTTTGATAGGGTCGTCAGATCTTCAATCTTTTAAACTCGTTGGAAAGGTCTTTTCAATACCTTTCTAAAAATGTATAATATGACAGGGTTACTTACAAAAACGACCCTTTCTACAATCTTCCGGACTTATGATAATTTTTTTTAGCATAACTTTTGAAGTACTTTACTGAACTTTACACACTGAAACCAACGAAATACAATGTAGAAAAAAGCAAAAACTGCTCGAATGGAAGTGCTCCATTATGGAACAGGCAATTTGGGGGCAGTGTTTTGCTGCTCTGAACAAAATAGTCTTGAAATTCAGTGTTTGTTTCAAAAGTACTACACTGCCGTTCTACGCATAATTGTCCCATGTTCAAAAAAGTGCAGAAGTGTAACGATGGGACAAACAGACTTGGTGTTGTTTTTAATGAGTTTCCGAACAAAGTACAAGATTTTATGTGTTTTTCTTAAAATATACGACAAACTAAACTTAAAAATGTCAAAAAGTCAAAATCGTCAAAAAATGACATGGGACAATTATGCGTAGAACGGCAGTACAGTCATCCCACATATTCGGAACGGTTTCCAGATCGGCCAATGTTCAAAAAATCTTAGCAAATCGATAATTGAACTTAATGTTTCGCTTTTACCTTTATTTGAAAGCTTTTCTTGCGATCTTTCGAATGCTGTATCGAAACAGGCCATTTGGAGGCAGTGTTTTGCTGTTCTGCACAAAATAGTCTTAGAATGAAGTTTTTTTTGTTCAAAAAGTCCTACTTTTACTAGTGAAATAGCAAGATAATGTCCAAATGAAGGTTCTAAAAATAGTAAGGTCGATAGAAAAGCTACTTTTGGCATGCTATTGACAAATTATCACAAAAGTGTTCCGAATTTGTGGGTGTTCCGAATATGTGGGATGACTGTACCCCTGAATTAAGGGGGTTTCAAAAACACCCAAAAAGCAAAAACTGGAAATTTGGTTTATTTGACCTTTTTAAAAAACAAAACTCAATTTAAAAAGATTTAAAACAATCAAAATTATCTTAATTTTGAAGTTTTAAAATAAAAAAAAAAAATCTAAAATTTCTAAATTTCCAAAAAAGTATGTATTTTTTTTAAATCCCTAAATTTTTAATATTTATAATATTTTTATAGTTTTTAAAATGTTTAAAATATTTCTTTTTCTAAATATGATAAAAAAAAATAAAAAACTTAAAAAGCAAAACATAAAATTTAAAAAATAGAAAAAAAATTAAAATTAATCAGAAGGGATTTAATTTTAAAACATTTGAATTTTACTTTATATTTCATATTAGAAAATAAAGTTTTAAAATGGAGCATCGGATTCGAGTGGTGGAAATGACAGTTCTCCCATAAGGAATACATTGAAGAAAAAAGCAAAAACTGCTGGAATGTAAGCGCTCCATTGAAGAATTTTATTTTTTTCGTAATTTTTTTATTTCTTAAAATCTGTAAAAAAATAAAATCAAGATATTTTTTCATGTTTTTAACATTTTTTTCAATTATTTTTTTCTGAGTAAAAAAAACAAAAAACTAAAAATCAAAACCTTAATTAAAAGTTTAAAAAATGAAAAATCGAAAAATTATCCAGAGAGATTTAATTTTCATACATCTGAATTTTACTTTATATTTAATTTGAGAAAACTAAAATTACAAAATTGAAGAATTTGATTTTTTTTTTCATTTATAATTTTTTTTATAATCTGGTAAAAAATTAATATTAATATTTTTTTTAATGTTTTTAACATTTTTTAATAAAAAGATAAAAAAAACAAAACTTCAATTTTAAATATTTCAAAAATAACTATCAAAAATTGCATAATTACAAATAGTTTGAAGAAATTATTTTTTTTTGTTTCTTTTTAAATGTTTTCAGAAATTTATAAAACTGGTGATTTAAGAGGATTGCAGACTGGATTTCCCCATGTGATGTGATGATTGTCTAATCCCAAGTTGAATAGACGTATCCAGTTTGAAATGGCCGCTAGGTGGCCAATGGTGTTAGAAATGACAGCTTCCATGTATTTGAATATGGGAGCTCAGGAAAACTCAATTTTTACGCAATAAAATGATTATTTATGATAAAAGTATTGATTGATTAGGTGCACAAAATGTGTCTAGAATATTATTGAAATAAAAACTGTTCAAAAAATTTGCAATTGAGATAAGTACACCATTCGATTCAGCAGGAATTTTGGGCACCAAAAATATATAGTTTTATTAAGTGTTTTATTTTAGAAGAAAATTAACAAAAAGTATGAAAATCGAGACATTTAGTATGGGAGCTGTCAAATCTCTCACCATCAAAAAGCAGCGTTGAGCTTTCGCTGGATTTGTCTATAGGAATGGAGCACCCGCAGTCGAGCAGTTTTTGACAGTTCGCTCCATAAGAAATACATGGCAGAAAAAAGCAAAAATTGCTCGGATGGAAGTGCTTCATTGATATTTGGGAATGGCACCAACCGCACCTGTCCAACAGGGACAAGGGTTTTCAGAAATTTCAAAATGTAGAAAAAGATTTAAAAAATGTGAATACAAAGAGACGAGTTGTTCCTTTTAATTCCGCTATATATTTTTAATATCTTGACAGATACGTATTTCGTCTACTACTTGCAGACTTCATCAGTGTTCTGTTCTCGAACACTGATGAAGTCTGCAAGTAGTAGACGAAATACGTATCTGTCAAGATATTAAAAATATATAGCGGAATTAAAAGGAACAACTCGTCTCTTTGTATTCACAGTAATGCATTCTGCTTAAACGCTCAACCAAACCACAATTTTAAAAAATGTTAAAATCGAGTAAATTTAAAAGCTAAAAAATGGGAACTGAAAAAAATATAGTAAATTTGGAAACTAAAAAAATTAGAGCAATAAAACCGGGAACAGAATTTTTAACCCCCTCAGGCCTGGATTTTCAAACACATATTTTTTCATCTAATGACGGGAAAATAATTTTGAGGACCATCATAAAAATTATGACTAATTTTCCTTTTTTCAGTTTTGGGTTATCTTATATATAACCCACTAGGTCTGAAATGGTCAAATATTTTTTTCTTAAATTTTTTAAATGTTAATTTTTTTTAACGTTTGAAATTTTTTGATTTAAATTTTTCAAACTGCTATTACAAATTTTGATCGTAATTTCTCGATGGAAGATCGAAATATGACTACTGAGACTTCTCGACAGTAGGTCGAGAAACCAATTCTTACCAATCGAATCGACTTGAACATCTCCGCCGTCGGTTTCATCTTCAGCTTGCGGTTGGCCGTTTCGAGCCAGCGCTTGGCCGCCGGCGTCATCTGCACCTTGTAGATCACGGCAAACTTGTTGAACGTGTTCGGCACCTTGACCTTGTTCAGGAAGCCTTCCCGTTCGAGCAGCGCTGCCAACGCCTTCCACCACTCTTCGTCGCGGGCCTTCCCAACTCCGTGCAGCGGGTTCCGCAGGTAGCTTTCGTTGAGTTTCTTAGCTTTGGATCCGCGGAGCAGGGCGATGGGAAGGGCAATTCCGGTTCCACCGCCAAACGCGTCGATCGCTTTTAGCAGCTGCTCGGTGTCCTGGGTGAAGTCGTACTGCCCGGACTCGTCGATGCCCTCGTAGCGTTCGCTGTCCTTGACGCCGCTGGAGGTGCGGTCGCAGTTGTCGCAGCAGTTTTTCTGGGAGGTCGTTGGTTTGGCCGAGTCTCCTTCAAAGTAGTTTAGGATGAACTGTCTGCGGCAGTCTCGCGTGTCCAGATATTCGTGCATCTTTTTTGAGAGCGCTTCCAGGTTCTTCTGCTGACCACCCGGAGTGTTCTCGCGGAGAAACTCGTGAGTTTTGAAGTCTGCTCGGTTCCAGAACATGACAACCTTTGACGGTTGCCCGTCACGACCGGCGCGACCTGCCTCCTGGTAGTAACTTTCCAGATCTTTCGATGCGCCGTAGTGAATCACAAGTCTCACGTCCGGCTTGTCGATGCCCATTCCGAAGGCGATCGTCGCCACGATGATCTGCACTCGATCGCGCACGAATCTCTCGTGAACCTCCTTGCGTTGCTTCAATGTCAGACCCGCGTGATACGCCTCGCACTGAACCTTGCAACTCCTCAACGTGTCCACAATCTCATCCGTCTGCTTCCGCGTCAGACAGTAGATTATGATGCTTCCCTCCGTGTTCCGGCTGAGCAGTCCCTTCACGTCCTCCCAGAATCCCAGCGAACTCTTCATCCGCACGTGAAACTGCAAGTTTGGCCGATCAAACCCGGTGCACAGCACCTGCGGCTCGCGCAACCCCAAGCTAGTCACAATGTCCTGCCTCACGTTCGGAGTGGCCGTCGCAGTAACCGCCAGAATCGGCACCCGCGGACAAATCCGACGAACCACACCCAAATTCCTGTAAGCCGGCCGAAAGTCGTGTCCCCACTTGCTCAAACAATGCGCCTCGTCAATAGCAATCAGCACCAACTGATCCAGAACCTGTTCCAGCAAGTACCGACCCGTGTCCCCCGTCAAATACTCCGGCGTAACGTAAACCACCCGAAACTTCCCCTCGCGGATTTCCGGCACCAGGTTTGCCCGCTGCGCCGACCCCAACAGGCACGCCGGGATATTTCCCAAATTCAGCGACAAAACCTGGTCCTCCATCAAGCTGATCAGCGGCGAAACAACCAACGTCAACCGTCCCAGGAACACCGACGGGAACTGGTACGTGAGCGATTTCCCATAACCGGTAGCCATGATGACGCAGTTATCGCGCCGCTCCTCGATGATCGAACGAATTATGCGCCACTGCATCGGCCGGAAGCCCGAGTGGCCAAAGTACGACTCGAGCGCGGACAGGTGCTCCGGCTGCGGAGTGTCGACGGAGGACATGCTGGAAACGCGAAACTCGTCTTAAAGAAATGCAATAAGAGAAATTAACTGGAAACTTACCTGCAAATATCACATTCAATACAGTTTCACAAAATACGCCCAAAATACGCCACCGATTATCGATTATCCACAAAAACGGGTCTACAAAAATTGCGCCACAAACACGAAAATAAAACCCCAGCTGACAGGACGAGACGCGAAAACGATCGATGTAAACAAAAGGCCTTTTTGCGCAAGTGACTGGCCCAACGGTTTTGAGTGGTTGCACTTTGAATTGGGAAAAAGCAAGCTTAGAAAGTACGCAGCCAGATTACTTGTGAAATGATCCCACACTGATAATCAACATTACACACTGTTCAGTTCACTTTTACACACTTGTATGGGATTTTTCAGTTCAAGTATGATTACACGAAAGTGTGTAATCATACTTGAACTGAAAAATCCCATACAAGTGTGTAAAAGTGAACTGAAAAAAGTGTAATGCTGTCAGTGTTGCGATCCTCACGCGCTCACACGCTCGTGAGCGCTCACTTTTCGCTCATGCGTGAGGAGGAGCGCTGCGCGAGCTAGCTCACGTTTGCCCGCGCTCACGTTTGCTCCGATTTTTTCAGCTCGCGTTTGCCCCACGCTCGCGCTCGCGCTCATTTTTCGCTCACGGAGCGCTCACTTTGGAAGCATCGCGAATTGAATCGTTTTTGAGAAAGTTTTTGTTTTTCAATACTAGTTTATTTTTTTGCTTAAGGCGCAGCATGTCAGGGAAAACATCACTTAGGAACTTTTTTTATATATTAATTGGAATAGCTTATTTTAATTAACTATGTTTTTGAATAGTAAATTGGATTCGCAAGGGTCAAATCATTGGAGACCTACAGTCAGAGTTGAAAATGTAAATATTTTCGAATTAATCGGCCTTACCTTAATAATAGTTAAGGCAAGCAGAGACAATTGCCAGGGAAAGGTGTGAGCGCGTAAACAAAAATGACTGAAAACCTTATAAAAACTAACAAAACAATGAATTAATTCAAGAAGATTTATGCTGTGGTAAGTTTGATTCAATGTTATGTGCTTGGTTGATTAAAATATAACATTAAACTGTTTTATGATCCTAAACAGTTTGTTGACTACCTTTCCAGCGTGTGGGTCAGAACGAGCAACAATTAAAAAACGTCATTCCGTTTAATAAATCGTTCAGTGCTTGGAAACGGCTGATCATTTTTTATAAAGTTAATCTTTCTCTTTCTCATTCTAGAAAATAGGGTAAAATTGTTGAAACAGTTCCTTTTTTACAAAAAAAACTTCCAAATTGCTAATGTTTGAAATAACCCATTTGAATTAAATAATATAAATTGTCATTGTTTTGTTTTACCACATAAAGGGAGGCTCTTCTCTCAAGTAAATTATATTTAACACTTCCGCTACCAAGCCTCTGAAAATATTCAATTACAGATTCAATAAATGATTTTTTGAATATGGACATTCTCTAAAATGTTCCGAATATGAGGGATTATTACAACTTTAATAATGCTTACTGCTGGTTTTAACACAAATTTTATTTTTTTACTTTTTTTAGTGTTTTTAAAACCGCTTGAGGTCGGATTCAAAAAACATAAAATAAACATAATTTGTCAATTAATTCAATTTTTTGTACATATCAGTGCATCTCTTCACGTCAATGAATGTTTACATTAAGAATGAGTTAGCTCTTTGTTAGCTCACTCAAGAGTGAATCATTCTTCCCCTTGGCTAATTTTTAATTTAAAATAGAACGTATAATTCGGTTCTCCGACTTAATCCATTTCATTGCTTACTTTTGTTTGTTTGACTACTTTCTTGTTTGTTTTTGCTGCCTGTGCTGAGATAGTTCTAGAAACTTCGTTTCAAGCAGGCAGATGCTTCAACAGGGAAAAACAACTACCTACTTTGGCTCACCAGCTCACGTGAGCGCAAAACGCTCCGGTGAGCGTGAGCGAGCATGAGCTACCTGATAAAAACTCACGCTCCAGCTGGAGCGAGCACTCCTTCCGTGAGCGCTCGCTCATTCGCAACCCTGAATGCTGTTTACCAGTGCATAAGTCAGCGCAATACGGACTCTAAACGAATTCTATTTGAATCGTATACCAATTCCGTTTAAAACGCAAAAACCACGCTAACGCTCCTGATCGAAAATAGTGGGCGAATTTCCTGCGTTTGTCTGGGGCCTTGCACAGCCTAACCCGAGCCACGTAGCCCAGTGGTAACGCTTCCGCCTCGTGGTAGATCGGGGTTCAAATCCCGGCTCGGACCAACACAACTGGTGATCTTTTCCCCTTCTGGAATCGATTGCTTAGTAAAGGGAAGGTAGTGTATCGTCACAAACTGGACCTTATCACGACACCTTAGGGAGGCGACCTATGGAATGTTAACATTAACCTTAACATGTTAACATTAAGTTGAGAATGAAACTGCCACTGAATCCGCTTTTTAAATGCCGGCCCCGATACTCTTCAAGGGAAGGAACTGGGAAAGATTTTTTACTTACTTTACTTGCACAGCCTACTAAGTCTATAAAGATCTCCTAGCCTAAAGAGCAACTCTCTACGAAATCGGCCGATTTTGACCATTTTTATTTTTTGTATTTTTTTATTTGACTCAAACTTTGTGGGGGCCTTCCCTATGACCAAATAAGCTATTTTGCGTTATTGGTTCACCCATACAAGTCTCAATACAATTTTGGCTGCTGTCCATACAAAAATGGTATGTAAATATTCAAACAGCTGTAACTTTTGACTGACTTTTCTGATCAATTTGGTGTCATGGGCAAAGTTGTAGGTGTTGTTAAGGACTTTTGAGAAAAAATAGGAACACGGAAAAAATTGCAGATTTTTAATCTACTTTATTTTCACTAAAACTCAATTTCCCAAAATATTTATTTTTTGATTTTCGAGATTTTTTGACATGTTTTAGGAGGCAAAAATCCGCAACTTTTGAGCCATAGAGAAACATGGTCAAAAAATCTGCCGCCGAGTTATGAATTTTTGAAAAAAATAGTGATTTTTGGAAAAAATAAGTTTCATGCAAAAACAAGTTTGACATTATTTTTTAATGCAAAATTGAATTTGCAATCGAAAAGTACTTAACAGATTTGTTGATAAAGGGCTTCGTTTCAAGATATAACCACCGAAAGTTTGATTTTAGCGAAATATTTGCAGTTTTTCAATTTTTAAAAATAGTGACCATGAGTGACCATTTCTAAAAATATTTTTTTGAAAGTTCAGAAAATTTGCTATAAAATTGTCTAACAGACATTGAAGATTGGACCTCGGGTTGCTGAGATAGAACCGCTTTAAGAAAAAGACGTACGTTTCGTGTGCGCACGTAGATAACTCTATTCCTGGAACAACATTAAAGAAGAAGGGTGTGTGATTATTATGACAGCTGAAACTATTTTGCAAATTCCGAGAAACCGTTAACTAGAGAACCTGCACTCAAAATTAGAAGAACAACTCAAAAAGGGTTCTGTATATTCTTTATCTTTCAATATAAGGTACGCGCCAAAGCACCCCCCCCCCCCTTCTCCACCAAGCGTCTGTTCCCCAGGTTAGGGGCGGCCTGGAATTGTGGGTTGTTGATCCCATTCCCGCCACGTGAGCGTCTGTTCCCCACATTAGGGGCGGCTCACCAAAGCGGTAAGTGTTGCCAACGACCCCCCCCCCCTTTCGAGCGTCTGTTCCCCAGGTTAGGGGCGGCCCGAAAACCCGGTGTTCAGCCTCCTCCCCCCTCATGAGCGTCTGTTCCCCAGGTTAGGGGCGGCTCGAAACAGCGTCTGTACCCCAGGTTAGGGGCGGCTGAGTGAAAGTCCTTGTGTCGGCGTGGGACTCTAAACAGTACCGGCACGATGGTCCTCCGGCGAGACAGGGGGTTGGTGCAGGCCACACGAACCCGCCGTAAAACACCAGTGCAGGAAGCA
This sequence comes from Culex quinquefasciatus, assembly GCF_015732765.1. Classification (NCBI taxonomy): domain Eukaryota; kingdom Metazoa; phylum Arthropoda; class Insecta; order Diptera; family Culicidae; genus Culex; species Culex quinquefasciatus. The sequence continues at coordinate 33,796,340 of NC_051861.1, forward strand.
CACGATGCCAGCCGGACCAATCGGCACGGAACTGGACATCTTACGAGGTCCCACGATTGGAAGCTCGGGACGTGGAATTGCAGGTCTCTCAGATTTGACGGGAGTATCCGCATACTCTCCGACATATTGAGGGTCCGCAAGTTCAGCATCGTAGCGTTGCAGGAGGTTTGCTGGATAGGCGCGGAAGAGGTACGAGAGTACAAAAGATTGGGTTGTAGAATCTACCAGAGCCGCGGCAAGAAAAAGAGGCTCGGGACAGCCTTTATAGTGTTGGGCGAAATGCTCGATCGTGTGATTGGGTGGACCCCGATCACCGACCGAATGTGCGTGTTGAGGGTTAAGGGCCGTTTCTTCAACATCAGCATCATAAACGTGCACAGCCCGCACTCAGGAAGCGAAGATGACGAGAAGGACGCATTTTACGAGCAGCTGAACTGGACGTACAACAGCTGCCCAAAACATGACGTCAAAATCGTCATCGGAGATTTTAACGCTCAGGTTGGCCAGGAGGAGGAATTCAGACCGGTGATAGGAAAGTTCAGCGCCCACGTACGCACGAACGAAAACGGCCTGCGACTGATCGACTTCGCCACCTCCAAAAATATGGCCGTACGAAGTACCTGCTTCCAGCATAACCTCCGAGATAAGTACACCTGGAGATCGCCACAAGGAACGGAATCGCAAATCGACCACGTCGTAATCGACGGTAGACACTTCTCCGACATCATCGACGTCAGGACCTATCGCGGCGCCAACGTCGACTCGGACCACTATCTGGTGATGGTGAAAATGCGCCAACGACTTTCCCTGGCGAAAAGCGTTCGGTACCGCCGCCCTCCGCGGCTGGATCTGGAGCGGCTTAAGTTACCGGAAGTCGCATCCCGGTACGCGCATTCGCTGGAGGCTGCGTTGCCAGGAGGGTGAGCTGTTGGAAGCTCCCTCGAGGACTGCTGGAGGAGCGTCAAGGCAGCCATCACCAACGCAGCGGAAAGCACCATCGGATTTGTGGAACGAGGACGACGGAACGATTGGTTCGACGAGGAGTGTCGAGCGATTTTGGAGGAGAAGAATGCAGCACGGAGGGCAATGCTGCAGTATAATCTCCGTGATTACGAAGAGGCGTATGGACAGAAGCGAAGGCAGCAGCACCAGCTCTTCCGGGAGAAAGTGCGCCACCACGAAGAGTTGGAATTCGAGGACATGGAGCAGCTGCATCGCTCAAACGAGACGCGCAAGTTCTACAAAAAACTCAACGGATCCCGCCAAGGCTTCACGCCGCGAGTCGAAATGTGCCGGGATAAAGATGGAGTGATATTGACGGACGAGCGCGAGGTGATCGACAGGTGGAAGCAACACTTCGATGAACACCTGAATGGCACAGAAGCAGAGGCAGGGGTCCAAGACGGCAGAAGAGAGGACTACATCGGTGCAGCAGGAGAAGGTGTGGAGCCAGTTCCCACGCTGAGGGAAGTTAAGGATGCCATCAAGAAGCTGAAGAACAACAAAGCGGCTGGGAAGGATGGTATCGGTGCAGAACTCATCAAGATGGGCCCGGAGAAGCTGGTGTTCTGTTTGCACAGTCTGATAGTCAGGATCTGGGAGTCAGAACAGCTACCGGAGGAGTGGAAAGAAGGAGTGATATGCCCGATCTACAAAAAGGGGGACAAGTTAGATTGTGAGAACTACCGTGCCATCACAATACTCAACGCGGCCTACAAAGTGTTCTCCCAGATCCTCTTCAGCCGTCTATCGCCGATAGCAGAGGATTTTGTTGGAAGCTATCAAGCCGGATTCGTCGTGGGGAGATCGACGACCGACCAAATCTTCACTGTGCGACAAATCCTCCAAAAGTGTCGCGAGTACCAAGTCCCCACGCACCACCTATTCATCGACTTCAAAGCCGCGTACGACTCAGTCGATCGCGAAGAGCTATGGAAAATTATGGACGAGAACGGCTTTCCCGGGAAGCTGATAAGACTGACCAGAATGACGATGGATGGTGCTCGGTGCTGTGTGAAGATTTCGGGTGCGGAATCGGACTCGTTTCCTTCACTCGGGGGACTTCGGCAAGGCGATGGGATTTCTTGCCTCTGTTTCAATGTGGTACTGGAAGGTGTTATGAGACGAGCGGGCTTCAATATGCGGGGCACGATCTTCAGCAAGTCCAACCAATTCATCTGCTACGCCGACGATATGGACATTGTTGGCAGAACGCTCAAGGCGGTTGCTGATACGTACACCGGCTTGAAGCGGGAAGCAGAAAAGGTTGGGCTAAGGGTGAATGTGGCGAAGACAAAGTACCTGCTGGCAGGAGGAACCGAGTCCCTTAGGGCTCGCATTGGACCGTGCGTTACGATCGACGGCGACGAATTCGAGGTGGTAGAGGAGTTTGTATACCTCGGATCGTTGGTGACGTCGGACAACAGCTGCAGCAGGGAAATTCGGAGACGCATCATCGCTGGAAGTCGTGCCTATTTCGGTCTCCACAAGAGCCTAAGGTCCCGGAAATTCTCCCTACATACGAAGTGTTCCATCTACAAGTCGCTGATAAGACCGGTCGTCCTCTACGGGCACGAGACGTGGACAATGCTCGAGGAGGATCTACGAGCGCTAAGCGTCTTCGAACGTCGAGTGCTCAGGACCATCTTCGGCGGCGTATTTGGGAACGACGGATGGCGGCGGAGAATGAACCACGAGCTTGCGCAGCTCTACAACGAACCAAGCATCCGGAAGGTCGCGAAGGCTGGACGGTTGCAGTGGGCGGGTCATGTTGCTAGGATGCCGGAGCGACCCGAGCAATTGAGCCAGCGGAACCAGAGGATCAACCCTGCGAAGTTGGTGTTTGTGTCGGAGCCGGTAGGAACAAGACGTAGGGGGGTGCAACGCGCGAGGTGGGTGGACCAAGTGGAGAACGATTTGGAGAGAGTGGGTGCCCCGCAAAACTGGAGACAAGCAGCCATGGACCGAGCTTGTTGGCGGAGAATCGTGCAGCAGGCCAAGCTAATGGTGTAGCGCCAACAAAAGTAAAGTAAAGTAAGTAATAAGGTAGACAAACCCTTTTTGAGGGTTACTCCCACCTTTTTGAAAAAGGGTTACCACCGGTAAACATGAAAAAAGAGTGGAAGTAACCCTCAAAAATTTATGAGAAAAAATACCCTCAAAAATGATTTGTCCGTCTTACACTGAAAATACGCTACACATGTTATTCAAGTGCCCAAACACATGAACGATTGAATAAAGCCACATCATAGATCTAATTGGTTTGTTTTTCAACATCAATCCGAATCACATCAAATGCAATGGAGCACCCGCAGTCGAGCAGTTTTTGACAGTTCGCTCCGTAAGAAATACATTGTACAAAAAAGCAAAAACTGACAATGGAGCATTTCCATTCGAGCAGTTTTTGCTTTTTTCTACAATGTATTCCTTATGGGAGAACTGTCATTTCTACCACTCGAATCGGGTGCTCCATTGGTATTTTTGACAGGTTTTTTTCATTCGGGTGGCTCTATGTTCACAGATAACGGGAGTACTTCTGATTTTGAGTGTGGAGTAGAGTGACAAGTAAAGTTGAAAATTTTGGAAAATCTTATGAGATACCCCCTGACTCGTTTCTTTAGGCAATAATAAGTATCTGGGCCAATTTTGAGCCAAATCGGTTAAGGTTTAAGAGTCACTTTTAATCGTTGAAGTTTATATGGGGAAAATCGCGAAAATGTATCGAGGATTTTAAGCGAAGATGGCGTTCGAATAGTGAACGTCCGAAATGTTGAAATCGTGCAGTAGCACCAACATTAGAAAAAAAATGTAGCGGTCATGCCATGGCACACTTTTTTCGCAATGTTGGTACCACTGCGTGATTTTGACATTTCGGGCGTTCACCATTCGAAAGCCATTTCCGCTTAAAAATCTGGATAGGGAAAAACATCGCTTCAACATTTTGGCAGCAGGTGGCGCGGGTCTCGCCCAAAATTGCCCAAGTGTAAGATTCCCTAAAAATAAGTCTCAATCAAGTTCCGCTATCTTGGATTATTTCCGCTTTGACCCCTCCCATTTTCTGCAAAAGCCTAAAAATTAGTCTTTAAACCTACAAATAAGTCTGTTTAGGCCTAAAAATAAGTCTTATTCAAGTTTCGCCATCTTGGATTATGTCCGCTTTGATCCCCTCCCATTCCCTGCAAAAGTCAGTCAGAGTCATCGCGTGATGTTGGGCAGTGGTGATTTGGATGATATTTTAGGGCTCATCGGAATGAGCGGCGCTGGGCCAATATTGATTATCCAACTGGGTCTCCATCAGGCCTAAGAGAAATATTTTTTCTATGACGCTCTGGAAAAATGCGAAAAATAAGTGATGGCGGACCTTTTAAGATTTTTAACATGAAAAAAATGCATTCCAGATTAGTCAGACTTTGATGTATTCGTAATCGATGCATAAACTTTATTTTGTAACTGATAACCGGGGCGTTAAGGGTATTTCCCAACCGAATCACACACGATTCTTCGTTAATCACACAATTTGGCACAACATTTGCTATTCGCAGAATTTCATTACTCTCTATCGCCCAATTATTTGCATTGCAACATCTCACACCTCCAGATTAATGTGCCGCACGGTCGAGTCTTTCTTAATCTTGAGCGTGATGGTGCGGCCGTCATCTTCCCGCTCAAACTCGGGTTGCGCCATCTTCAGCGTGACAGCTTGCGCGTCCGGATCGGCCTTCATGTACTCGTCAACGGTCACGTAGTGCGGACCACCGTACCAATCCAGAACCGCGATTTGCGTGATTTCCAGCTTGCACAGGAAGAAGTTGTGGGCTGTTTTGAGGGGGTAGGTTGAAGAATTACAGGGTTATAACTCAAAAAGAAAATTGAACTCACTTGACAACCACTTTTGGGCCGCCGGATGCCGACTGAACATGGCGTCCTTGCCAAAGTTGAACTCCTCGTTGCCGTCCTCGAGCTTGACGGCCCGTCCCGAGATCATGATGCGGGCGCAGGTCGGTTCCATCGGGTCTACACCGCGTTTGCTGCAGTACAGATCCTGGTCCATCGACAGCAGCACCGTCAGCCGGTTGTCTTTGCTGAGGTCCTGCGCGGTGTAGTCCAGCATGGTCAGGTAGAAGTACAGCGTTCCGGTGGATTTCTCTCCGCGGGCACTGTCCGCAACGGCGATCACGTTGACCATCGGGTAGCCCTTGATGGCGTCCACCGTTGAGAGGGAGCCCATCGAGACCCATTCTGAGGTTGGTTGGAACAGCGAATTTAGTTGTTGCTTTAACAAACTGAATTTGTCAATTTGACAGGTAACTTACCCGCCTTGTGGACCAGATATCGTGCCATCTTGGCGTACTCCGTGTGCGGCGGTGGTTCATCACCGGCCACATCGTTACTTTCCAGGGCATTGCTGCTGACGGCAGGCAGGAAGGTCGCAAATTCATCCCGTTGTTCCGTTGTCCTGGACTGGATCCCCACCAGTACGGTGCAGATCACCAGTGATCCCAGAAGCATCCCGCAGAGTCTTACCATCCTGACCAGGGTTCGATGATCGGAGATCTCCGTTGGTGTTGCTGGGTAGTCCAATCGCTGGTAGATTATCTTCTCGAACGGGATTGAAGTGCTCACTTGCTGGAAAGAAATCGGCGGGGTTTTTAGTGAGTTAAAGTGTTTAGTAACCGAACTTAGAGACAACTTATGCAAGACTACTTGAGTTAAGCCACTCTTGTCCCTAACTTAGTTTCGTTCGCTCAAAGTGATAACAAGTTCCTGCGTCTCATACGGATGCATCACTGTGCAAACCTTAATCGACCTAGTCTTTGTTCAGGTTGAAACTGGATATCGAAGCTATGTAGCCCGTTCATACAGCATTTCAGAACGTCGATCTTAGCCAGTATGTTCTTAACGCAAACAAAGCGCTTATCAGCGCTGAATTAAGATGAGCTAAATGCGCAATTTTCCGACATGATTCGTCACAATTTTCACCTCGAGCTCACAAAATGACTTAAAGCTAAACCAATAGTTACCAACTACAATGGTAGAACTTACTTGTCGTCAACTACTTCTCGAAAGCTTAGTTGCGAAGGCTGCGATCACTGATCAAGTACTGAAACCTGGACAGTGTCAACGCACCGAACAAAGCGACTGCAGCTCGTAGACTGAACCGTACAGGGACGACTGCCAGCTGATTTTAATTGGTAATTCAGAGAGTGAACGCTGAACGCGCGACGACGACACTCAACGCGAAGAGATGTGACGAAAGGTTCTAGGTTGGTGTTTGTGGGAGCTCCGATGTTCGTACAAGATAGACGGAGAGATAGTGCAGGTTTGAATGAACCGATTCCCTGTTGAGAGAGAATGAATCGTGATGTTTGTAATGTGCAGGTGCAGGTGGTGGTAAGTGGCTTAACTTGTCATTATATTTTTGAAGATGTGGAACGGATTGTGGAAAATATCGACAAAAAAAATATTATTTGGGAAACTCGAAATATCATAGTCGCTAGAGGCGGAGTTCGATCCCCCGTGCTTTGGATTGGTGAACCAAAAATTCTAACTGCTAGGCCATGGCGACTTGGTTAGTTTGGACTAGAATGAGGAATATTGTTCGACCTAGAGCGAGTTGTGGCGCTATAAAAGTGTCTAGGAAATCCTCTACCAATTTTCAAATTGGGCAGGTACCTCAAATCTCATTTGAAATTTTTTCTGCTGGCAACGCTTTGGGATCTTCTGATCTCGGCGATGTTACGTTTGAAAAAATGACTTTTTTGCAAAACTCACTGTTTGGTTTGATTCAAACAATGAGTAATGCTACATCCATGATGGAAGCTATCCAGATTGGATTAAAATTTGCGAATGATGTTGTTCTTACCCTGAAGTTTAATCATGGATCTAAGTAATTCCATCAATATTATGAATTTTAATGCTCGCTCTTTAAAAGCGAAAGAAAATGAATTTTTCAACTTATTACGAGTTCATAACGTGCATGTTGCTGTTATAACCGAAACATTTTTGAAAACTGGCACTTATTTGAAAAGTGATTCAGATTTTAAAGTTATAACTAATAACAGAATGAATCGAAATGGCGGTGGAGTTGCAATAGTTATCCACCGTAGTATGACTTATAGCACTTTACGTGACTTTAAGTTAAAAGTTATTGAAAGTTTGGGCATTGAACTTGAAACTTCTTTTGGGAAAATTATGATTGCAGCTGCATACTTGCCTTTCCAATGCACTGGGGAAAATAAAAATTATTTCAAAGGTAGAGCGTCCAATTTCCCGTCCCGGGAAAAAAATTCCCGGGAATTCCCGGGAAAAAATATTTCCCGTTTCCCGGGAAATTTGTAAATTTCCCGGGAATTCCCGAAATTCAAGCGGAAGTATACAATTTCTTAACTTTTTGGAACCAATATTTTGAAAAGGCTCTGAAAAAAAATTATGAGGAAACTTATCATTATTTTGTTTAATTATATTCATTGTTAAGTTCATAAATGTATCAGATTATAAGAAATTTTCATGTCGACAATATTTTCTGATGATATTAATTTTTGAAACAACTGGAAAAAGATTTTGCATAATGAAAATGATTTACTATAATGTAGATATGATTTTTAATAGAATTACTGGTGTTATTTCGTTAATAAAATATATATAAACCCCTTACTGCCAAAGTAAGATAGAGAGTTTGTTTAACAATTTTTTGATTACCATGATCAAATGAGATGTAAGTACAATTTGAATTACGTTCCTTTATAATTTTTTGCTTAATATTAATCAGAAACAAGTTCAGAAACAATTTTCAATGTGTGTGTGTGGTCCAATCCAATACCCGCTGCACGGCAGCGAAATTATGGGAAAGTATAGTTTGTATCAGACTTGGTTTATGCTGATACAACATATCTCAGTCCCGGGTATTAGGTGGTTAAAACCCTTCGCGCTGCTTCCAATGACCCATTTCAGAATGGCAGAGATCCTAGCGGCCTAAACGTAGAGCAAGAACCAGACGGGTTCTCGAACTATCTTTAAACTTCCAATCCCATCAGGCAAAACAGGGATCAGCGCGTATATAATGATTAATAAATGGCATTTGTATAACACTTCATTATTTTTCCTCCTCCGACGAAGCTCGCACACAACCTGGCCCAGACACCCGACCAACTCGTCGGATTTTCTTCTTTTTTTCACTTTTTCACTACTTTTTTTTCACCAAAGGATGCGCAGGCCTAATCCTGTCATCCTCCGACGAAGCTCGCACACAAACTCAAGTTCAGAAACAATTTTAAATATATTGAAAATTGCTTCTGAACTTTTTTTTAATATATTTAAAATTTCCCGGGAATTCCCGGGATTTCCCGGGAAATTGGTTGAAAATTTCCCGTTTCCCGGGAAATTTATAACCCCGGGAAATTGGACGCTCTATTCAAAGGGGATTTGAATAAACTTACTCGGCATAGATCTCGATTTTTGATCATCGGTGATTTTAATGCCAAACACCAATCTTGGAATAATTCTAAAGTAAATTCCAATGGTAAAATTCTGTTCAGAGATTGCACTTCTGGTCTTTATTCGGTTTTATACCCGAATGGGCCAACTTGCTTTTCTTCTGTTAGAAATCCATCAACAATTGATTTGGTGTTGACAAATCAAAGTCAGTATTGTGGTTCTTTAGTGACTCATGCTGATTTTGATTCTGATCATCTTCCAGTAACTTTTTCACTTTCTCATGAAGCAGTTACCAGACCCACATTTTTAATTACCACAAAGCTAATTGGGACAGGTATCAGCATCATATTGAGAATAATTTAAATCATGATTTTGTTTTAGAAACCAAAGCTGATATTGATTCAGCCTTGGAATCTTTAACTAATGCAATTTTGGATGCTAGGAATATTGCTATTCCTAAAGTCCAAGTCAAATTTGATTCTCCCATTATTGATGATGATCTTCAGCTTCTGATTCGTCTGAAAAATGTTCGCCGAAGACAGTATCAACGTTCTCGTGATCCTGCACTGAAGCGAATTCAAAAAGATTTGCAAAAGGTTATTGACCACAGATTCACTCTCCTGCGAAATGAAAAGTTCGCAAGAGATGTCGAACAAATTAAACCTTATTCCAAACATTTTTGGAAACTTTCAAAGGTTCTTAAGAAACCTCAAAAACCCATCCCTTCTTTAAAAGATGGTGATAATATTCTATTAACTAATGAGGAAAAAGCTCAAAAACTTGCTCAGCAGTTTGAGAGTGCTCATAATTTCAACTTGAATGTTTTGAGTCCTATTGAAGATCAAATTTCAATAGAATTTCAGAATATTGTTGAACAAGAATTTTCATCAGATGAAGTTTTTAATACGGATCTGAATGAAATAAAATCTATTATCAAAAATTTAAAAATATGAAAGCCCCTGGTGAGGATGGCATTTTTACATTTTAATTAAAAATTACCAGAAGCAACTTTAAGTTGCTTGGTCAAAATTTTCAACAAATGTTTTGATTTGGCATATTTTCCCAGTAGTTGGAAAAATGCCAAAGTAATTCCGATTTTGAAACCGGATAAAAATCCTGCTGAAGCCTCAAGCTATCGGCCCATTAGTTTGCTTTCATCTATTAGTAAATTATTCGAAAGAATAATTCTTAATAGAATGATGACGCACATTAATGAAAATTCAATTTTCGCTGATGAGCAGTTTGGATTTCGCCTTGGGCATTCAACTACTCATCAGTTGTTGAGAGTTTCAAATTTAATTCGAAGCAACAAATCTGAGGGCTATTCTACTGGCGCTGCTCTTCTAGACATAGAAAAAGCATTTAACAGTGTTTGGCATAAAGGTTTGATTGCGAAATTGAAAAGGTTTAATTTTCCGATTTATATCGTGAAAATTATTCAAAATTATTTGACGGATCGTACTCTGCAGGTATGTTATCAGAATAGCAAATCTGATCAACTACCTGTACGTGCTGGCGTCCCTCAAGGAAGCATTTTGGGTCCAATTTTATACAATATTTTTACTTCTGATTTGCCCCCAGGATGTCAGAAATCACTTTTGCTGATGACACAAGCATCTCCGCCAAAGGCAGAAGCCTTCGTGTCATCACAAGAAGATTACAAAAAGCTTGGATATTTTCAATTCTTATTTGAAAGAATGGAAAATTACTCCAAATGCTGCAAAACTCAACTTATTATTTTCCCTCACAAACCAAGGGCTGATTTTCTTAAACCAAAAAGTCATCACATTATAAAGATGAATGAGGTAAATTTAAAGTGGGAGGATCAAGTGAAATATCTTGGACTTGCTTTTGACAAAACCTTACTTACAAGGATCACATTGAAAGTATCCAGGTTAAATGTAACAAATATATTAAATGTTTGTATCCACTAATAAACAGGAATTCTAGACTTTGTCTCAAGAATAAACTGTTAATTTATAAACAAATTTTCAGACCTGCCATGCTTTATGCTGTGCCGATCTGGACAAGCTGTTGTTTAACCAGGAAGAAAAAACTTCAGAGGATTCAGAACAAAATTCTGAAAATGATTCTGAAACTTCCTCCCTGGTTCAGCACCAGTGAACTTCATCAATTAGCCGAAGTTGACACTTTGGATGTTATGTCCAATAAGATAATTGATGCATTTCGACAAAAATCATTGCAGTCTTCAGCTGCATTGATCCGCTCTTTATATAGTTTATAAGTTAGTAGTTAGTGTCTAGGGCATTCGTGGAACTACAATGTCCCATCCCAAAGGGTCTAGGAGTATCAAAGTTTCTTAGCATGTTGGTGCTCTCAACGATAATAGCAAAAAAAAAAAAAAAAACTCGGGCCATAGTTCTGTAGATTCAGAATTGTGTTGTTGTATGAACACACCGTGCTCAAATTCAACCCATTTCAATGAATTATCTCTGCGGTAAACTTTTCGAAGAAGGATTGGCAGTTTTCAAATTTCTTATGTTTCAATGAATTCTGGCGCACTACAAATGTTTTGTTTTCAATTTATTTACTAAGATGGGTAATTCTCTACCAACTCACACAAAATCGGGATAAGTTGCCCTGACCCCTCTTCGATTTGCGTGAAACTTTGTCCTAAGGGGTAACTTTTGTCTAGGATCACGAATACGAGGTCCGTTTTTTGATACCTCGTGACGGAGGGGCGGTATGACCCCTTCAATTTTTGAACATGCGAAAAGAGGTGTTTTTCAATAGTTTGCAGCCTGAAATGGTGATGTGATAGAAATATGGTGTCAAAGGGACTTTTATGTAAAATTAGATGCCCGATTTGACGGCGTACTGTCATCCCACATATTCGGAACACCCACAAATTCGTAACACTTTTATGATAATTTGTCAATAGTAGCTTTTCTGTCGAACTTTCTATTTTTAGAACCTTCATTTGGACATTATCCTGCTATTTCACTAGTAAAAGTAGTACTTTTTGAACAAAATCTTCATTCCAAGACTATTTTATCCAGAGCAGCAAAACACTGCCTCCAAATGGCCTGTTTCATAATTGTGGGATGTTATTGTGCCTCCCACAATTGTGGAACACCTGAATTTAACTGATATTTTCACAAAAAAGTTATCAAACCATGTATAAAACATCACTAAGCTTGAGTTTCATTGGTTTCAGTGTGTGAAGTCTTTATTTGGTAATAAATATGTACTCCTGGAGGGATCCAAAGTTTGTTTACATTCGTAAGTGTTCCGAATTCAATTCAAACTAATTCTTCAAAAACTTCATATAAAAGTTATAATCTGCAGATGTTCGATACAGCATTCGAAAGATCGCAAGAAAAGCTTTCAAATGAAGGCAAAAGCGAATCATTAAGTTCAATTATCGATTTGCTATGATTTTTTGAACATTGGCCGATCTGGAAACCGTTCTGAATATGTATTGTACTCACAATTCCGAAAAAAAACGTATTTTTCATCGAAAATAACACTACATTTTTTTTCAAAAGCTCTGCCATTTTCCGTTACTTGACTGTAAATTTTTTTGGAACATGTCATTTTATGGGAGATTTAATGTACTTTTCGAATCTACATTGACTCAGAAGGGTCATTGTAGAACATTGTTACACCCTAAAAAATGACCCTGCAAAGTTAGAAAAACACGACATTTTAAAATAAAAAAAAATGTTCTAAATGAAAAATTACCCTTCTTTGTCAATGTGGATTCGAAAAGTTCATTAAATTTCCTATAAAATGACATGTTCCAAAAATTAGTACAGTCGAGTAACGGAAAATGGCAGAGTTTTATAATTTTCTTTAGTGTTTTTTCGATGAAAAATACGTTTTTTTTTTCAAAATTCTGAGTATGCCATCATCGGGCGTCTAATTTTACATAAAAAAAACCTTTGACACCAAAATTCTATCTTATCACTATTTCAGGCTGCAAAATATTGAAAAACACCTCTCGGACCTCGGATTCGTGATCAGGGACAAAAGTTACACCTTAGGACGAAGTTTCACGCAAATCGAAGATGGGCAACTGCTGTGTGAGTTGGCGAAGAATTACCCAGATATTCTTTTTGTTTTTTATTCATTAAGTTAAAATTATATTGAGTGTCCACAGTCCAATCTCCTCTCCAAACCTCTTTTTACACCTAAGCTGCCATTCCCCCGGGATTCAAATTGACTTTCTTTGATTGTGAGGCCAACTGCCTACTCTACCGAAAAAGCACCCATGGAGACGACTCCTACACCTGGACTGAGTTAACGTAAATTTCACTTCCCCATCCGTCTATAAAATTGTTCTCTATAAAATTAAGTAATAAGCAAGATTGTTAAGCGATAAAATTATCGTCGATTATTTTTCACAAAATACCGCATTTTTTCGAAAGTACTCACATTTTCATTATTTGAAAGATGGGTAGTATAAAACGAAAGGGAATGTTATATGCTTCTTTCATTTTATTACTGTTTCTTTTAATAAAATAATAAAAAAAAATCTAAAATTAGAGGTAAAAACACTAAAATTTTCACAAAATAGAGTATTATTTCGAAAATACTAAATGTTTTAAAATATACAATATGGGTATCAAACGAAGTGTAATTTTGTATGCTTCATAAAAAAAAATGCTTCGTTTGATACCCAATATGGGTAAACTAGAAAAAATTGAGTATTTTCAAACAACTACAATATTTTGTGAAAATTTTGGAGTTTGACAACAAAATTAAAAAAAAAATGCATTCGAAATTTTGCTTTAGTATTTTAACAAAAAAAACTCTAATATGGTGCACAACAAGTTTCGCTTCGTTTGATACCCAAATTAAATGCAAATTATAAAAAAAATGAACTTTCTAAAAAATACAGAACTTTGTGAAAAATTTAGATTTTTCAATTTCAATTTCAATTTAGTTTTATTGGTGAATAATCAAATTACAATGTGTTAGTTTTGAGTACACTACAGAGTTCTTGAGTTCATTTCAGCTGTGTATTGCATCGAAGTTTAATTTTGAGTGTATAATAGAAGTATAATCAGAAGTAAGAAAAAGTTAGAAAAAACTTACTTAATTATAATTTAGATTTTCCTTTATTAAAAATTCAAACAATGTGAAAATGCAAAACAAATTTCTCGTCGTTTGAGACTTGCAAATAATGCCATTTCGAGTATTTTCAAAACATCGGTATTTTGTAGAGAAAATAGTTTTTTTTACAAAAAAAAAACTCTTATCAAGTGAAAATGTTTACAAAATATTTTATTATCATCGAATTGTTTTTAATTGTTTTTTGGTTGAATTAAGTCGATTTTAGAAAGATTTTAAAATTGATCTTTCGTCCATCGATAAGATTATCGCCGATAGAATTATCGAGATAGCGAAAATGATTAAAATAACGTAAATATTTTTCTCACATTTTAATACTGAGATCGCATACTTTTCCAATCATAGAAAACACATAATGTAATGTGAAATAACTCTTTAAAATTAAAAAAGCCATTTATTGCCATTGACATGCTTTTCAACTAATTTCAATTGAAATCATATTGTTCGATTCATAATTCCAACTATACATGAAACAGTTTCATTCTATTGTCATCAGCTTTCACTGCAATCAACCAGTAATGTATTTCATTATGGTTTTAAGTGCAACTGCATTGCAAATCGAGACGTAAATTGAATCACTAGCAGTGCAACATCGACTTTGTTACCACGGTGGGGATTGTAATAAAAGCTTTTTTTCCCACGATCTTTCTCCTTCAGGAGGAGATTTGATTTCCCTGTACGAGTTGAGCTCGGGACACAAATAGGTTATATGGAAGGATTTTCGCGGAAAAGTTTCCATCAGAAAGGAAATGTATCTTTTTAGGTCCAGGTGGAACTTATGAGATTAATTTGCTAGAAATGTACTGAAATGCGAGGCTTTGAAGGGTTGACATTTGTTTGTTTTTGTTTGCAATGATTCAAAAAAAAAAAAAAAAAAAAAACGAGTTTTCATTTTGCATCGTTTTGTAAACTGATGCTTCTCTTCCTCGACGATCCCTTGGATATTGACAACCAGAGAGTTGGCGCTCCCAACGTTTCCTACAATTTTCATTTGTTGAATTTGTTGATAAATTTTTTTTTCTGATCTGAGTGCTTTATAACATTAAATTTCAAGAAAAATACTTTTTCTCAGTGTCTTCTTTTAAGCCCGCATATTATTCAACTGAGGATGTCTTGCCAATTATTGGGTCGATATGTAATGTGAAACTATTGTGAAATCTTCGGTTTTTTTTTGTTAAAATAAAACCCGACTGATCCGCATAGAGGTGAGGTAGAGCCAAGGGGCAGAACAGAGAGTAGTATTGAGAAAGTTTGAATAATTTGAGTAACATTGAGCCACTCAAAGTTTTTCAATCCTCCCGAACGAGGTAACTAATTTTGGGGGCAGGACAGAGCCATTCTTACAAAGTTAAGTGCTATGTCAGATGATAACTGTTTATCAAACGATAGTTTTTGAAAACTTTTGCTTTTTTTCAACATTACAGTAAATATAAATATTCGAAAACAGTTTTATTAATTTTTTACTTTTTTGTATAAAATTCTACAACCATTGTGCAATAACATTAAGTCTTACAAAACAGACAAAGTTTCGTTAAATTCTAGACGAAAATTTGTTTTATTATTATTTTTCAATTTTAACCTCTTTTATCGCGATTCTGATCAAGATTGCACATCAAATCATCGTGGCTTTAGTGTATTTTAAGTTTTCACATCGATTCACTGTAGTTTCGTGTTTAAATTTTGAAATTTAGCATAAATTAAAATAAGTTGCAAAATTCCCAACTTCAGCCATGTGCAACAATTTCCACATCACCTATGCGGGAAACCGATAATGGGGTAATTCATGCGTTCCAAACTGTCAAAATTCCAAAACGTCATTGCCAATCTTCGGTTCTCTGCTTTTGTTCGTGTTTGAAGTTTCGTGCCGAGACTCTGTCAAAACCACTCCCCCCTGACTTTTGGTACGTTCGTTTGAAGAGCCGGTGCGGCTCTGAGTGCCGCAAACGTTGGTGCCACTTTTGGTTCTATCGTACGTCATTTGTCAGTGTGCGTGGAACTCGCATGAAACTGGAAAAATATCGAGTTCGGCACTAGAGTTTTAGTACCAAGATGGCGGCGAAACTCGTGCGGACCTAGCGCGAGTTTCTTCAAAGAAACACAGCTCAGAGTGCTGCACTCAGTATGGAACTAGTTATCAAACGAACGTACCATTTGTCTCACCACTCAGCTGCAGCTTTGTTGACAAACAAACGGAGCACGTGGTCGCATGTTGGTGGCATCGAGCTAGCATTAGGGGTGATCATGTGGTTAAAAATGAAACTATTTCAAGAAATAATAAATATTTTGAACATAATACAAAAATTTTAATTATTCCTGAAGTTAAAGAAGTGATAAAAGAACGAATTTTAAGCCATAATTTTTCTCCGAATTGAACTTGTTCACACAAATTTGGCACCCCTAGGCTTATCCATGACCGTTTCGAACGACCGTGAGAAGATGACAGAAAATCCAACTATCAGCTAAATCACGATCAGCGCGCGAGTTTTAAACCATTTTTGTGTTTTTTTGTTGTATGGAAATGTTGTTGCTGATATTTTAATCTTTCAATGAGCACCAAGGTTTTGACAACTTTTCATTTTTTGTGGGCGCTCTAGTGTGGAGTCTTGATTATAGATCTATGCTCTATCTAAGCTTTACATAAATTTAACAATACATCGATGGCGTACATTTTTGCCATGCAGATTTAAAGTGTTAAGGTTCACGATTTTAATTATTTATTTTTATAATTACATTTTTGATCAGTAAAACGCATTCAAATCGCAAATGGAACAACTAGCAATAGCAGTGAAAATTGGGTCCTAAAATGAAGCTTAGATTGCTGATATTATTGTTTACAGCGATAAAGCTTATTTTTCTAAGTACAATGACCCTTTGTACGAGCACAAAGAGTTTAAAATGGATTTTTAAATCAATTTTGAAAAATTAACCTCGCGGTCCTTCTTGACAGAAAAGCTCCTACTTGACAGCTCGTTCCAAGGGGACCATAGTTGATCCATCGAAAAAATGTTGTCTTGTCAAAAAAAAATTTTGCATTAAAATGAAAAAAAGTGATCAGAAATGGTTTTTAATCGTGTTTTTTACCGTTGTACATAAAAATTGACATAGGACTTTAGTACCCAATTGAAATACAAGCATTTTTTCCAACATTCCTTGTTTGGGTTTCTTGTTTCCGGCGTACATAACGGTTGATTTCCGTGGAAAATTTTCCAACGTTGAAATGCATCCTGGTGGGCACAGTATGGGTTGAATGATGCAAGTAATTATGAGTCTCCGGCAGAGTACTGTAAATGTGAGCTATTTTCTACCACAAGTGATTTGCTCTACATTATATTGTAATGCCATACTTTTTTTTATTTCCAAAATCTTTGTAAGTTTTTAAGAGGTAGGCACATTTATTTCAAATTATACAAAAAGGCAACACACAACTTAACGGTGCTAGCAAGAAATCGGAGCTTCATATAACTGTAATATTGGCGCTATGAGAAGACCATCAAACGTTTGAATATTCCCTTATCATGAAATAAAAGGTTCCCTTTCCACGGGTCAAATCTGCACAAATCAGATTTCATTTTGCATATTAATTCTGTGGAAGTGTTCCACGTCTCATTCACAGAAAATTCAAGTTTTTGATCAGCCTTTTGTTTGACCAAGTGATTTTTGTAAAAATCGATAAAACACATTTTTCTAGCACGCCTCCCAAAAATTTTCTAGAACAAGAAATTGGCGAAATTGTACAATTTAAACGTGTTTTATTTAAACTTGTTTTTACTGCATTTGCCATTACAACCTCTAGATAAATTACTCCTTCACAGGCACAAATTTACTCGCTCTTTAGCAAAGGCTAGCTCATTCCATTCGGAGTTCAGCACCGCCAAACAAACGTGGAACGCGTTGATCCGAGTGTTTCGAACCACTCCGGGAATAGAGCTAGTCGGTTGGTACGCCAAGCTAATTGAAATATATAGGGTTTTGCCGAGACCGACTTTTGTGCACCGTATAATCTCGTACACCCAACTACACCGGAAACACATCAGAATCAGTTGGTCGTTGGGGTGGGGGAAAAGTTCCGGGGGAAAAAAAAGAACCGGCACAGCTCATTTATGCAATCTCTTTTGCACTTTTTCTCAGTTTGCACTTAAATTCAATAAAAAATGCATAAATTTTAAATCAAACCGTTGCTTTCGAAAGTTGGCCGGGCCAGGCCAGGTGCAGTGGCGTCGGGGAACCGTCAGTGGTTCTAGGCTTTGCTCCTTTGCATTTTATTCCGTGAGCTGGATTTCAGCGCAACAGCACTGGGATCTCACAGGGAAAACGGATGTGAGCGTAACAGGCGGTAAAAAGTGTCCATAGTTAGCTATAAATAAATTAGCATGCCGTTGGAACCCAACTAGGTGTGAAGCTGTAAAATGTAGGTACAGTGTGTGAGAGGATCCTTGGTAAGCAGAAAGGTTATTTGTTTGAAAAATGCATTCCGTTGAGAAAGTGCTTGTAAGCCGTGATTCCACTAAGCAACTGAATTAATATTTAATTTATAAAAGTAAATGGCAACCAAGAAGCACGAAACAAAAAAACGAACAAGCCAGTGAACAAACGAACAAACGAACAAACGAACAAACGAACAAACGAACAAACGAACAAACGAACAAACGGATCTGGTACGTTTCGCCGAATGTCGTTTCGCCGAATGGTACGTTTCGCTGAAAGTCATTTCGCCGAATGGACGTTTCGCCGAATTGAATAAATTTTTTTTTGTATAAGTTATGCTATTGGTTCGCTGCAGTGCCATCTTGTAAATCACTCATGCAAACTTGAGAAAGAGTGGCAAGATAATAATAAAATAATTTAAAAAGTAAAGAACGTCTCATGTTTCAAAGAATGCAGAAACTCACAGAAATAATACAAATCAAAAATCAAAAATCAAATTATTCGCTCTACAGCATTGCCTTGGCGTTCTCGATTGCGAGATTTCTACTCGAAACTAGGTGTCCGAAGGTTTGGTTGTTGAGGCAACTGCAAACTTTTTTTTACACCTTAGCTTCCATCCACCCCGGGATTCGAACTGACGACCTTTGGATTGTTAGTCCAACTGCCTACCAGCGACTCCACCGAGGCAGGACCCAGGGAGACGACTCCTACACCTGGATTGAGCTAACGACCTCCATCTAAGGTTAGACCGGGGCCAACATTTACTTCCCCATCCGACGGAAGGCGTGGTCAGACAAATCTCGTCTCGAAAAATGCCACCCCTACACCACGGTTCCCGGTAAAAATAAAACAAATAATTTGCTTAAAAAATGAAGAATGCAAAAACTATCAGAAATTTTTGTAAATGCTATGCTAAAAATCAAAAAAAAAACTGCTCATGTTTGAAAGATTGCAAACCCTAACAAAAATTATAGAAATAATATGCTTAAAAAACTAAATATACATAAACTCACCGAAATAATTGAAAAATATGCCAAAAGAATAGAATGCAAAAACTAACAGCAATTTTGCAAAATGTTGTACTGAAAACCAAAAGAACTGCTCATGTTTGAAAGAATGCAAAAACTCCCAAAAATTATACAAATAAATTGCTTGAAAAACAAAGCATGCAAAAACAAACAGAAATATTTTAAATAATAAGCAGCCAATTAAAAGAACTGCTCATGTTTGAAAGAATGCAAAAACTCACAGAAATAATTAAAAAAAATATGCTTAAATACAAAGAATGCAAAAACTAACAAAAAATTCCAAAATGTTATACTAAAAATCAAAAGAACTGCTCATGTTTGAAAGAATGCAAAAACTCACAAAAATTATACAAATAATTTGCTTAAAAAAACAAAGAATGCAAAAACTAACAAATAATTTCCAAAATGTTTTACTAAAAATCAAAAGAACTGCTCATGTTTGAAAGTATGCAAAAACTCACAAAAATTATACAAATAATTTGCTTAAAAAACAAAGAATGCAAAAACAAACAGAAATAATCAAAATTATAAGCAGAAAATAAAAAAACTGTTCATGTTTGAAAGAATGCAAAAACTCTCAGAAATAATTCAAACAATATGCTCAGCAAACAAAGAATGCAAAAACTACCGGCATTTTTTCAAAATGTTATGCTGAAAATCAAAAGAACTCCTTATGCTTGAAAGAATACAAAAACTTACAAAAATTATACAACTAATATGCTTAAAAAAACAAAGAATGCAAAAACTAACAGAAATTTATCAAAATTAAAAGCAGAAAATTAAAAGAACTGCTCATGGTTAAGGCTACCAACTGTACGGATTTTTTCCTTACCATACGGATTTTCGAACCTCTTCGCGGATTTTTAACAGGCCGGAATTTCTGTAAGGAATTTTACGCATAATACGGATTTGTACGGAATTTTAACAACTTTTTAACCATTGAATTGCTTTTTTGATTTGATCGAAGCTTTTGTTAACTAGAAATTTTTATTTTTCTGTGAGTTTGATTTAAAAAGGGACAGTTCTCCGTGATTTCCTCAATTCAAACTTGATTATCAATAATTCTAGAGTTTTTAAACTATTGTCTTCCATATGTTGGAAGGACCTTTTAAAAAAACTCTAGAATTTTTCTTTTTCCTTACTAAATATATTAATCCCTTTCCAAAGGCTTTCTAAAACTTGTGAAAACATTTGAACATTTGAATTAACTAATCTAGAGTTTTTTAAAGGTCTTATAAACTGTTGTGTTTCACATGTTATAGGACCTTTTCAATAAAATAAAAAACTCTGGAAAAGTGTTCGTGAAAACACTAAGAACGATATTATTCGTAAAAGCAAACTTGACATTTCGTAAACTTTTAAACGTTTAACAAAAAAAGTTGAAGAACATAATGATTTGATTCAAATCACGGTTTATTTTATGAATATTTTTAAACGTGCAAGTCATAATCACTCTGATAACATTTTGTAAAATTTTTTAGCTGTAAAAACGACACAGTTTTTTTATTTTTAATTCTTAAATATATTAAATTTAATTTATCTAAATCATTCATTTACAGTTTTTGTTATACCATAGTGTCATATCGGAAAAGTGTACGGATTTTTGCTCAGCAAGAGTTGGTAGCCTTACTCATGGTTAACAGAACGCAAAAACTTACAGAAATAATTCAAATGATATATTAAAACAAGAATGCAAAAACTCACAGAAATTATTTAAAATTGTTTGCTGTAATTAAATAACTGCTTATATTTGAAAGAATGCAAAAACTCGCACAATTTTTTTCAAGTAGATTATTTTTTAAGCAATTGTTTATGTATGTTATAATGCATAAACTTATAAAAATAACATACTAAGAAACAAAAATTATTTTTTTTTAAAAAGATTGCAAAATCACCTTTTAGGGACATTATACTTTTTCAAAATATTTTAAAACAATTTGTGCCCATTTTATATATTTATTTTACGATTATTTGCCAATTCGGCGAAACATCCCATTCGGCGAAACGTCCCATGCGACGAAACGACATTCGGCGAAATGACTTTCGGCGAAATGACCTTCGGCGAAATGACCGTCGGCGAAACGACATTCGGCGAAATGTCCCGCACCCGAACAAACGATGGGCACAATGGAAAAATAAATAAAAAAAAAACAAACAATTCAATTATTTTGTTTTCAATTTGTGTTTTTATTAGAATTTAGCAGTTCTGTTCCAGGATGTTACATTTACAATTCAGAGGTTTGGAGAACCTTTCAACTGAGATCAATTCATAAGCCTTTTCAGGGAAGGTACATATTTCTACGTTTTGATTTTGCTAGCTGAGTGCTCTTTTAGGGAAAATAAATTTTGAGAAAAAAAACCCCAGATCTATGAAACAAACAATTCAAAAACAAAAAAGAATCAAAAACAGATGAAAGACAACATTACTACCGAAAGTTAGTACACACAACATAAAAAAAACCTTTTCTCTTTCACTTCGATGAATGCTCACGATTTCGATTAGGTTGCCAATAATGAAGCTTCTTTTAGTTCTGACAAAGTCCGTTCCGGTCCTCGCGTTCCTTCTTGGCACTTTTTAATAAATATCACAGTGATCGCGCTCAATGAAAGGTTCATTAAAATTATCCTACCAGAGTGGAAAATTACGGTCACCGGTGTGTGCCTGATTCTTCATCGAGTTGGTGGCTACCACACCACTAGCGTGGAGGCCAATCGGTCGTTCGTTGGCCGGTACAAATTCCTTATACCTCTTTACTTTCGTCACAGGTTAGTGGACTTGGCTTTTTAAAATGATGGAACAGATAACAGAACAACAGAACAACAGAACAACAGAACAACAGAACAACAGAACAACAGAACAACAGAACAACAGAACAACAGAACAACAGAACAACAGAACAACAGAACAACAGAACAACAGAACAACAGAACAACAGAACAACAGAACAACAGAACAACAGAACAACAGAACAACAGAACAACAGAACAACAGAACAACAGAACAACAGAACAACAGAACAACAGAACAACAGAACAACAGAACAACAGAACAACAGAACAACAGAACAACAGAACAACAGAACAACAGAACAAACACAACAACAGAACAACAGAACAAACACAACAACAGAACAACAGAACAACAGAACAACAGAACAACAGAACAACATAACACAACAAATAAATATCGAATAACGTATAAAAAGAATGAGAAAAAAGTCCAATAACCTGTGAACTCCCCATTAACCACCCAGGGAAAGAAAATCAAAAGAGTTTCCCTCCCTCTCTGGCCGGTGGATGCGGCGGATAGTTTTTTCACCACTTTGGCCCTGCGCGACGTGTCGGGATCAGCTTTATTGCGAAACTTTACCAATTAAGTTCCGTTGTTTTCCACCGGTTTTTTTCTTTTCCCTTTTCCCACAAAAACTGCATGTCCTTATGCTATTTGTTACAGCGCGATCTCTTGAATATTTTTTTGCCTCTCGCTTTCAGTGGGACTTCTTTGAAATACAGTGCATTTGGTGGAGCTTTTTTTTGTGTGTTGGTGTGAACTTTTCCTTTGATTGCACGAGTTCCGGCCAGACGTAGACCGGGTTTTCTTCGAGAGTGGACGCAGTCGTTTCGGAAAGTTCAAGTGAAATGGCGAAGATGTGGAAACAATATAAATAACAGAATAGAAGAATAGAAGAATAGAAGAATAGAAGAATAGAAGAATAGAAGAATAGAAGAATAGAAGAATAGAAGAATAGAAGAATAGAAGAATAGAAGAATAGAAGAATAGAAGAATAGAAGAATAGAAGAATAGAAGAATAGAAGAATAGAAGAATAGAAGAATAGAAGAATAGAAGAATAGAAGAATAGAAGAATAGAAGAATAGAAGAATAGAAGAATAGAAGAATAGAAGAATAGAAGAATAGAAGAATAGAAGAATAGAAGAATAGAAGAATAGAAGAATAGAAGAATAGAAGAATAGAAGAATAGAAGAATAGAAGAATAGAAGAATAGAAGAATAGAAGAATAGAAGAATAGAAGAATAGAAGAATAGAAGAATAGAAGAATAGAAGAATAGAAGAATAGAAGAATAGAAGAATAGAAGAATAGAAGAATAGAAGAATAGAAGAATAGAAGAATAGAAGAATAGAAGAATAGAAGAATAGAAGAATAGAAGAATAGAAGAATAGAAGAATAGAAGAATAGAAGACAAAACGAATACAAGAAAAGTGGAATGAAATTAATTAAGGTTAAATAGAAGGAAAATTGAGAATTGAGTATTTTTCGTCATTTAGGCTGAATTGTTCCAACAAACAAAAAAGGTGACCACTTTCATCCAGGGAAAAATCAGTAGAAGGTGGAGAAGAGTGGTAAAATAACTTTTTCAAGTGAGTTAATTTTCATTTCGTTATGACGGTGTTGGTTGGCTTGAGTAGCAATGAATGGGGCAAAAAGAGTTGATGAGGGCTCAAATGTAACAAGTCGACAGTGGAATTAAGCTTCCAGCGTTTTTGCTCATTCTGGTGAGAATTTGGTGCAGAAAAAGGATGAATGATACGTACATTTTGGGATTAATTTTGACCGTGGTCCGGTGGAAACGTCCGAATTATGGGACACAAAAGTTGGAGTACAATCTGAATTGCATGTCATTATAAGGGAAATAAGGATAAGAAAGAATCTTAGTAAAAAGAGCAAATAATATTAGTGTGCAGATAAAATTTAGTGTTTTAAATCACATGACAATTTTTTTGATAAACTCTTTGAATTAATTTCAAGTTCAAAAACTTTCCTGAAAAACAAAGAAATCATTACTAAATTTCAAACACAAATAAAATGGATGAGCAAAAAACTTCAACATTTGACTACGAAATTAATCTCTTCATCAGTAAACAAAAATATAAAGTGTCACAATATACTTGTCTTGTACAACACAGTTCACTGGAAAACTAGGCACAACTTAATTAAAAAATACTGCCGAGCAAAAAGAAACACCCAACTTTAGTGGTACAATTTCCCAGTCCATGTCATGTGTGCACGTGAGGTACGTGTCTACTTGCGTTGGACCACATAATTGCACTCAGAACTCGAAAGAGTTTTTGGAGAAACACACTTAACTAAATTATGAAACATTTTGTTCGTTTGTTTGAGTTTCTTGCACCTTGCGCACACACCCACATGTGCAGCATAAAGAAAACCTCAACTTTATTTTCCGACTGGCTGCGATTAATTCGAAATGCAAATTAAACATTTTTTTCTCTTTTTTGAGGAAAACTTGTCCCGAGTACACAATTAGACTTGTCCCGAGTTACACAAAAAGATCCTAATCAGGATAGAACTCCACCGCAAACCAAACCAAAAGCGATTCGAAACGACCGGAAGTTACGAAAGCCCGGAAACGCGTATTACGAATTGAAGAGCATCAAAGTGTTGTAGCAGATTCGTCACGTTGAGCCACTTGAAGCAAGCATCCAATCACCCCCCAATCGCTCTAGGAAGGGAAGCGACGTTGATTGAGCTGCACGCTAATGCATTTCTTGTGAAAACTTGATGATATTCAGCACCACTTGCTTGGCAGCACCAGCAGCAACGCCTGTTCCATATCCTTATACACGAAAGGAGGGAATTGTGAGAGCATAGACAATAAATGTACAAGTTTGCGATAAACAAAATATATCTCATAAACTCAGGAAAAAAATGATGAAGAGGTTCAAAAATTAACAATTAAAAACAACACAGCCGATTAAGTCTCGTAATTGTCTTTTTTTGTTGTTGTAAAAAAACGCCGAGAGTTTTTTTTAAACTTAACCTAAACCAGGGGAGACCAAAGTATGGCCCGCGAGGTGATTTTTTGTGGCCCGCGGACCCATTTTGAATAATCATGTAAAATGGCTCTTTGGGTTCCATAATTCTCAAAATTAAGGTTTAATGAACATTTTCAGATTTTGTTAACATATAACTAATGATTTATCCATACTTTGATCCTGAATAAACGAAACAGACATTTTGTTGAAAAATCTTTCGTTTTCAAACAGTTTCACAAGTGAGAATGTGATTGAAAACAGTTAATTTCGTCAAAAACTTCATCAAATGAGTTATGAAACGTTCAAATTTTACTGAAGTGGAAACTGTAAAGACAGCAAACATATAGGTATTCCATATTAATTGAAATATAATGACGCAACAGTTTTAATGAGCTGGCCCCAATTTTTTTTGCTCTTATAAACCACCCAACTCATGACATTTGGTTTACGAATTGAGTACGTAACATCTGATTCAGGTCGAAAATTTATTAAAATATTATTGAAATTGGAGGACGATTGCAACGATTAATATTTTAAAATATTCTCTTTCTCCAAGTATAAATCTTGAGTTTTGCCTTTCTTACAAAAGAAAGGTTTAAGGTTTGCTTTTGGAAAAATGCTTTTTTCAGAAATCTAAAAAAAATCGTGCACGGTGAGGATTCGCCCAGGAAAAAAATCCTATTACTAAATTGAAGGTTTAGATGCGCTCTTTCGATTGAATTTTGGCCCGAAACCCGGAACTCAAAGTCTGATTTTTGAGAGCTCTTTTTCTGAAATACATGGCCGATGTCTGTATCCGCTCTTAAAAATTTGTGTCTTCCATCACTGGAAAACCGCTCGTAAAACCCACAATTTTTAAAAGCCAGATCTGTAGCCGTGGGGTCGGAGACGAACATTTTATTTTTCGATTCACAATTTTCGACCAGTAAATGTGGTCAAAGCCATTTTTAGATGTATTTTTTGGACTATTTTACAGATAACACTATCAGATTTAAAGAATTCAGTTTCAAACAAAAAGCCATTCGAAAACATGCGCCATAAACTGTTTGGGCCCAAAATTTGAAGCTTTTCCAAAATGTATTTCCAGAGATATAGTGATTTTAGTGTTTTTCGTCTTATTTTTACCCTATTTTTTCCTATTAAATTTTTGGATTTATACAAAATCATATACTGAACATCAAATTCAAAGTCCCAGCCCATTCTCGATCGAAAGCATTTGGTATGAATTGTATTCGAGTAAATTTTGGTATTGATCAGACGGTTGGTTCAAAAGTTATAGCTGTACGGTTGGTTCAAAAGTTATAGCTGTATGTCGTCAAGTCGAAGCTTCAACGCCAGCGCTTTTACGCTTGCGCGTTTTACGCTGCGCGTGAATGTGTTCTTTCTGGTTTCTCATAATTGATCGACAAAGTGCAATAGCGATACATATTTTTTTAAGTTAATCATAGACTAACATTATAGACTGAGTACCCTTTATTATTTTTCTAATAATGTCAATCCAATATGTTTTTCTTAATTTTATTTTTTATGTCTTGCGACAAATAATGTACTTCAGAAATAGAAAAAAATGGCATTTGAGGTTTAGCCTTAAAAGATTCGAAGCTTTAGGTAAAATTCTTACTGGATGGTATCATTATGTTTTTGAAAAAATAATTGCACCAATATATTTCTCGGAGTTGCATCATTTTGTAAGAAAGGCTCTATTTCACCTCTGGTGATATTAAATCGGGTTTTTTTTTGAAAAGGACCAATAAACATATGAAAGACAATAGCTTATTGGTCCTTTTCAAAAAAAAACTTCAGAAAACACCTGTTTTGAAAAATGTTTACAAAAAAAAAAAAACAAAAAAAAAAGCGAAAATATAAGTAAATTCAGTTTAAGACTATTTTAATTTCATCAAATGTGGTCAACAACGATTGGCTTTCGTCACAAAATTATCAAACATCCATCAACCTCGTTTTTTTTCAAATAAAACTGTTGGAAAAATTTAGCATTCTGTCCTTCAGAATTTCGATGGTGAAAATGTTCAGAAAATACCTGTAATTTAAAAAAACTGCAGCTGATGCATGTATTTTACAGTTTTACAATTTGAAATAACGCAATTATTTTTTTTAAATAAACATTTTTTTCATATTTGGCCCGCAAGCTTATGTAAACTTCAAATTTGGCCCGCCACTCTAAAACATTGAGCACCCCTGACCTAAACATTGGAAATCTCATAGCTTTTATTTGACCTTGTTTTTTAAACGATTAAAAATTGTTGGGAACATATGAAATGCATAACTTAACTGTCCAAATTTGTAAGTGTTGTAAGCTAGGCCATGACTTCTACAGGTGAGCAGTTCTCTACGGAATCGGTCGTTTTTTCGTCAATTTTAATTTTTGTATTTTTTAATCCGGCTGAAACTTTTTTGGTGCCTTCGGTATGTCCAAAGAAGCCATTTTGCATCATTAGTTTGTCCGTATAATTTTCCATACAAATTTTACAGCTGTCCATACAAAAATGATATGTGAAAATTCAAAAATCTGTATCTTGTGAAGGAATTTTTTGATCAATTTGGTGTCTTCGGCAAAGTTGTAGGTATGGATACGGACTACACTGGAAAAAAATAGTACACTGTAAATTTTTTTTTTGAGATTTTTTTATTTAACTTTTTATCACTAAAGCTTGATTTACAAAAAAACACTACTTTTATTTTTTTTTATTTTTTGATATGTTTTAGAGGACATAAAATGCCAACTTTTCAGAAATTTCTAGGTTGTGCAAAAATTCATTGACCGAGTTATGAATTTTTGAATCAATACTGATTTTTTCAAAAAATCGAAATTTTGGTCGCAAAAATTTTTCATCTTCATTTTTCGATGTAAAATTGAATTTGCAATCAAAAAGTACTTCAGTGAAATTTTGATAAAGTGCACCGTTTTCAAGTTATAGCCATTTTTATGTGACTTTTTTGAAAATAGTCGCAGTTTTTCATTTTTTAAATCTCGTGCACATGTTTGCCCACTTTTGAAAAAAAATATTTTTGAAAAGCTGAGAATATTCTCTATATTTTGCTTCTTCGGACTTTGTTGATACGACCTTTAGTTGCTGAGATATTGCCATTAGAGGGTGACGATTCTCGAGATTTTCAATTTCCCGGGAATCGAGAGTTGAATTTGGTAATTTCCCGTTTATTCCCGGGACCCGGGAGTCTTTTTTACTATGCCAATATTGGCAATAATTTAAAAGGAAAGCAATAAACTTTTTTTTTGAAAGAAATTACTTACAATGTTTTCATAACTATTCTATAAATTGTTATTTTAAGTATCCTTATTATTTGGAGGAACTATATGTACCTTATGATTAATTTTCTGAATCGGCAAATACAAAATCGTTTCTTAAGCTTTTTTGGACTCAAAATTTTAGTTTAACATGTTACAAATAATATATAAATTCCCTGTATCGAGATTTTTGCAATATGATAAATAACGACTTAAACAACTTTTTTTTTCCTTTGTATAATGTCAATTAAAAATACTCATTGAAGAAAAAATTACAGTTATCCGGAAAACCCGAACGTTCACAATTGGCGGACATTAACTTTACAAAGATCGCCAGAGTTTTGTCCCCGAAAATATAATCCTAGAGGTTTTTTTTTTATTTTTTGAAAAGGTCCTATAAAAGGCAATAGCTTAGAGGACCCTTTCAAAATATCTCTAGAATTAAATATTGTGGTTGACGTGAAACACAAAATGACTTATTAGCATCAAAAATGGAAATAACCTTGATACAGGCAAATTAACTTAGGGACTAAAAAACAGACTATGAGGATATGCTCGAGAAAAAGCTTTCCCCTTTTAGAAATAATCAATAAATTAAATTAAAATATTTCAAAAAAAAAAAAAAAAAAAAACAGATTTAATATCTGAAATGTAACTGCTACTTTGAGATAAATTTGTGGACCACATTTGAAAATTTGATGCCTTTCTGGGGAAAACCGTTGATTCCGAAAACCCCGGATGTATTTCCGTTGAGCTCGACGGGGGTTGAACGAATCGATCTGGTCTCTTAGGGAAAGTTGTTCTCCAGACGATTCCGCTCATTTCTGGCCATCCTAGAAGTTTCTACATGTTTTCCCCAGGCCTGTAGGAGCGAATGAACGAAAATTCAAAATTTCCCATAGTAATTTCCATGTAAACTTGAACCCGCTTGAGACAAGCCAGTTTTCAACCAAATGAGCTGAAATTTGGTGTGAGAATCCCTTTGGGTATACCCTACAAGGGGAACCACACCAGAACTTGATCTGAGAACTTTTCAAAATCCGTACCCACCCTACTAATCTACCCTACGTCTCTGTTACCAGTTTGAGAGAACATGATAAAGAATAAAATTGTTAATTTAAATCTTGACTTGAAGTTTTAAGACGAACTGATTAGTTCAATAAGAACAGTAAATTGAATTTGATAAAATAAAATTTAGTGCTTTAATTATTTTTTTTTAGGTTTCCAAATGTACCAACAAGTTAAGAAAATGTATACTTCCGCTTGAATTTCGGGAATTCCCGGGAAATTTCTATTTTTTTTCGGGAAATCCCGGGAATTCCCAAGAATTTTTTTCCCGGGACGTGAAAGCGCCAAGTCCTGTTGCAACCAATCAAGCTCATATTTGAGATTCGGGCTCAGTACATCTAGGGGATCATGCCCTGAAATGTCTATTTTATTCGGATTCGGGCTCAGTACACCTAGGTGC
The DNA here is from genome assembly GCF_015732765.1 of Culex quinquefasciatus. Classification (NCBI taxonomy): domain Eukaryota; kingdom Metazoa; phylum Arthropoda; class Insecta; order Diptera; family Culicidae; genus Culex; species Culex quinquefasciatus. Next base: position 33,825,848 of record NC_051861.1, read on the forward strand.
CCTGAAATGACCCGTTTTGTGACATCCTAATGTTTAGAAGAATAAATTTAGAAAAGTTGAGATTACTAGGTCTGTTCACCCATGATTAAAATGCGTTTGCTGCCCAACACGTCAGCGTGGTGACGACCAGAAAAGTATGTTTCCCCGACTACAACATTAGACTACACACCGCACTTTTCCATGTTGTGTTCGCTATAGGAAACGGGTCGTGATGATGCCAAATATTGGACGCGATCATGATGTGCAACACTTTTCCGCAGAGCCCGCCCACCCGATTTTGGGCAAGCAACAACACATTCGATGACGGTGATGGATAGTGAGCTGGCACTGCTGAGTGGAAACATGATTCCCTACTACTGGTGCTACATAGCAAAGGTTGATGGTGCTTATTTTTGCAACTCTAGTGCATCAGGGCGTGCAGTGATAAGGCCAACAGCATCCAATCTCTGTGGGGGTGGCGGTTGATGCACTTTGGTGGATAGAATGTGATACATATTTTATGGGAATCGTGCGGCGACGTCAAAGTTTCACGCCCCCCCACGCTCTGCACTGATAGCAACACTGCGTTCGGAATGGATTTTGTAGCAGATTTTGGTTGGACATGTACGGAAATAGACTTCTGTAGAAATAAATCCCAGAATGTTGTCCCTGTGCATTTTTCAAATATTAATTTACAGATTTCGAAAAAAGAGGATCATATGTGCTTCTGATGTTTTTCGACTTATTTTCATTATTTCTGCAGTTTTTCGCTATTCAATTAATATTTTCATCTACATCAGCAATGGAGAGTTGTTATTTTAGCTATTTATTCCTTTATAGTCGCAAACACTTTATAAAAGCATAAAGTTAAAAAGTATTTTTTTGCCCATTTCCCATGAAGAGTATCGGGGCCGCATTCACAAAGCGGATTCAGTGGATATTTCTTAACTTGATGTTAAGATGTTGACGTTAATGTTAACATTCCATAGGTCGCCTTCGCTAAGGTGTCGTGATAAGGTCCAGCTTGTGACGATACACTACCTTGCCTTTACTAAGCAATCGAATCCAGAAGGGAAAAGATTACCAGTTGTGTTGGTCCGAGCCGGAATTTGAATTTGTATTTTTAGCCAAATTTTGAATTTTCGAAACACAAATCGGAACAAGACATAAAACCTTCGAAAAAATATTTTCTTAAATTCGTTAATATTTTACAAGTTTTCGTTATTAACATATGTAACTGTTATAATTTATCAAGTGTTGTGTGATAATTATTGCTTATTAATTTTTATTTTCTGGCTTGAAAAATAAAATATATAGTTTTTTTAAGAGACTTAAGAATTTATCGGTAGATGGATTAATATTGAGATGGAGAAGATCGACAACCAGAGAGTTGATTGTATTTTCGAATCATGAGAATTTGATATGTGGTAGCATCAATTTGATTGTATTAGCAAGTTTTTTTTTCTCGGATCCATTCAATATTAAGTTTATTGGGCTATGGATTTCAGCATTTTCAGCATGCAGCAACAGAATAAAATTTTATAAAAATCAGTGAAAGATAATGCAAATCACGATGAAAATTATTTGTATGCTAACAATAACAAAAGGAAGATTTAAATTCACTTTGATTGATTCGCACAGCGATGTTGGGAAATTTTGTTTTATATTTTGGTTACTTTTTTGAAAGTATTTTTTTGTAATGACATCTATTTTCAGGTATCATTTTTTATGCTTCATTGATTTATTTTTTATTCGTAAAGTTGAACTACAAACTGTGGATGATTCATAAATTTTGTACAAAGCCAATCAATTATGAATTTTTAAACCTTGCCCATTTTTTTTGAGAACCCAGTTTACAAAAGAAAAGATGTTTGAGTTACCTTTGAGCAATTCTCTGAGAATTCGGTCATTCGATTTTTTTTTGTATTTTTTAATCCGACTGAAACTATTTTGGTGCCTTCGATGTTGTTCATATAATTTTCCATACAAATTTGGTAGCTGTCCATTAGGGTGCCCAGAATATGGGACTTTTTTTCAAAACCTCGCTCCACAAGCTGAATATTGTTTCTTGACCTATTTTAGGACACTGGGCCAAATATGAGCAAAATCGGTCATCATTTACCCATTGATACTCGGAGGTGAAGTTTGTATGGGAAAAATCGAAAAAATGTATGGAAAACCCAAGTTTCTTACGGTTTGGTCTGCACGGTGCGCTACTTCCATCCAAACATTCCCAAAAGTGAGATTCTTATTGAAAATTTAATGCTCTACAACTTTGTAGAACATACCAAAGCTGTAAAACTCAATCCAGAAAAGCTATTAGCGATTTAAAAAAGTCATTTTTGTATGAAAAACATTTTTTTCGCCAACTTCAGGCTCAGGTATCAATGGGTTAATCTCATCCAATTTCGCTCAAAATTTACACAGATGCTTAAAATAACCCAAAAAACCGTTTTCCGCTTGTGGAGCAGGGGGTCATTTTTTCTGGGCACCCTACTGTCCATACATGATGCATGAAAATTCAAAAATCAGTATCTTTTGAAGGAATTTTTTGATCGATTTGGTGTCTTCCGCAAAGTTGTAGGCATGGATAAGGACTACACTAAAAAAATAATACATGGTTATTTTTTTTGGTGATTTTCAATTTTGCTTTTTGTTTCTAAAGATTGATTTGCAAAAAACACTATTTTTATTTTTTTTGCTGACATGTTTTAGGGGACATCAAATGCAAACTTTTCAGCAATTTCCAGAACGGTTAAAATCTCTGTGACTGAGTTATGATTTTTGAAATCTATATATTTTATATTTTTATATATTTTCGAAATACGTAATTTTTCGACGTAAAATCGAATTTGCAATAATTTTTATAAAGTGCACCATTTCAAGTTATTTTTTAGGTAACTTTATTGAAAATAGTCACAGTTATTCATTTAAAAAAAATAGTGTCCATGTTTGCCCTTTCTTGGAAGAAATATATTTGAAAAGCTGAGAAAATTCTACATATTTTGCTTTTTAGAACTTTGTTGATACGACCCTTAGTTGCTGAGATATTCCCATGAACAGATTAAAAAACTGTAAAATTGATGTTTTCCAAGTCCCACCCAAAAAACCCACCATTTTCTAATGTAGATATCTCAGCAACTAATGGTCCGATTTTCAATGTTAACATGTGAAACATTCGTGAAATTTTCTGATTTTTCCCAAAACAATATTTTCAAATTTAATGTAATAATGAATGTTTGGTACTTTTGAAATGTTAGTCTTAATTTAAAAAAAAAAGTTTTTGAAAAGATAGGAAAATTTCACGAATGTTTCATATTTTAACATTGAAAATAGGACTATTAGTTGCTGAGATATCGACATTACAAAATGGTGGGTTGTTTGGGTGAGACTTAGAAAACATTTAAAAATCAATCTTTATTGCGACCAACATTTCGATTTTTTGAAAAAAATCAGTGATGATTCAAAAATTCATAAGGCCGATGCAAATATTTTTAAAAGTTTTTGTCCCTCGGCTCTGGTCGGAGTCGAGGGGGGGGGCAAAAAAATAAAAAAATATAAATATTAAAATAACATGCCATAGTTTCAACATTTGCATGGAAAAAGTGTTTTAAAATGTATTTTACACTAGTTCAATTGTTTTGCAATAAAAGTTTTCAAAAAATGTAAAATTTGACGAAAACAAAAATTTTAGCGAAAAAAAAACTTTAGCGATAGTAGACATCGAAAATTTTCAAAAATTCAAAAGATTTTTAAATCAACCCAAACATGCTAAAAATGATTCTAAACGCAGGGGAATTCATTTTAAATTGATTTTAACTAATTGCACATAAATTTTCATAAAAATATTGAAGTTTTTTGAAAAAATATTTTTTTCGCCCCCTGATTTTTCGGACCAACATTGAAGAAGGGGGGGGACAAAAACTTTAAATAAAATTTGTACCAGCCTAACTCGGTCAAAGATTTTTTGCCCGTTCTGGAAATTTCTGAAAAGTTGGCAAAAAAACACATCAGAAAAAATAGTGTTTTTTGCAAATCAAGTTTTAGTGTCAAGAAGTGGAATTAAGAATCACAAAAAAATGTCTATAATTTTATTAAAGTGTAGTCCTTACATCTTTGCCGAAGACACCAAATCGATCAAAAAATTCCTTCAAAAGAAACAGATTTTTGAATTTTCATGAATCATTTTTGTATGGACAGCTGCCAAATTTCTATGGAAAATTATATGGACAAACTAATGATGAAAAATTGCTTCTTAGGCCATACCAAAGGCACCAAAAAAGATTCAACCGGATTAAAAATTACGAAAAATAAAATTAGGAAAAAAATAAGAAAAATAAGAAAAAAAAACTAAGAACACGCAGAAAAATCAAGCTGGTTTGAATCAAAAAAATATTTTGTTGTTTTATCTTGAGGATTTTTTGTTGAAATAACCCTCAAAACCGATCGAAACAACTCAAAATCTTGAGTTGAAATTACGTGATGTAATTTGTCAAACTCTTTTGGAAACAACAACAAATTTTTTGATTTGATTCAACCCACAACGGCGTAGAATCAACTTAAATGTGTGTTTTTGATTCAAATCTATATTGTTGTGATTTACACGTGCCCGCTATCTGTCAAAAAGTTAAATTTTTCTCAGTTTGCTGTTCGTTTTTTGTTCGTTCCGTACGACGAGGCTGCACTTACGGATCCGTAGTTTGTTCATTTGCCTCGAGCGAATCGCGAAATTTGAAAAGGTAGATTCAGGGTGATTTCAAAACCACCCAAAACCAGGCCGACTTAACACGGACAATTGAAATGCCGATGCTGCCGCCACCAGAAGTTCTTCAGCGTGTCGCTTGCAAGACGGAGAACCAACCCAGTTTAGCAGATTTATCGGGACATTTTTGGTAAGCGCCTTAGGATTCTACATAAAATTTTCTTTTCTTACGTTTTTCCCACCGTTGCAGACCTCTGCGGAAAACAGCATAACCACGATCTGGAAACTAGTGCCAACATGGCCGCTCAACGCGGGGAGGCAACTTTGCAAACTTGTCGGTTCAATCAGAGGCGACAGTGTCAACGACGACGGGGAAATGGATCACGGGCCAAATTTGCTGCAACATTTGATGGAACAGATGGACATTATTTGGAATTTTCAATAAAATTTAAATATCAATAAAACTACAATTTTTATTTCAATTCAACATTTTATTGATTCAATTCAAGGACCATAACCTTAATTTGAAAAATATCTCTAGTTGTTTCAACAACAAAACCGACGTTGATTCAACAAAATTTTGATTTGAAAGTGGCTTCTGTCTAATTTTGATAAACAAAAATGAGGGTAGGTTCAACAAAAAAACTGCTTTGAAACAACCAAATGTCTCGATCTGAAATAATAAAATTAGAGAGTTGATTCAATACAAAAATTTTGTTGATTATATTCAACAAAATATTTTGTTGAATCAAACCTCATACAGGCTGATTCTACAAAATATTTTTCTGCGTGAAGGATTTTATTGAAACTAACTGCGCCAATCCTCAGATACGGCGCTGGATCTGTAATAAATTTGATATCCATTATAGTGTAAACAATTTGAATTTTTTTCAAATCTTACTTTTTTTTAAATACAAATAGTAATGGACGGCCATACTACTGAGATGCGAGATACGGGAAATTTCGACAGTTCAGCGCCCTAGGCAAAGCACGAATGCAAAAAGGTGCTCATTTTGCGTGTCTAGAAGCATACCCTGTAACAGAATCTGCCTGTTGATTAATCCGATTCTCAAAGGGAACCGAGATATTCAAGATGGCGTTCAATATGGCGACTGAGTGGGAAATGTCACGAGTGGCAAAGTTGAAAATCTGATTGAAACAAATAAATTAAGACGTGTGTAGAATTAAAATTGATTTATCAATCATATCAGTGTGTTGACCCGATTCCTCCTCGCATACACAAAATCTCGGTCAACCCATGTGGTCAATCAGTTTCCTTTCGAAAACAATCTGGCACACTCAATCTACTACAATGTCAACAAAAACAAACGACTGCGAAATGGTGTCCTCCTCATCGGTTGGCCATTCCCGACTCTTGGGCCAAAATTCAAATTCCACGTCACGCCAACGGCATTACACGTTGTTCGTTCGCAGAGCGCAAAAACGTGGACGTGGAAAATCTTCCCATGCACAAATGACTTTTTCCAGGTGTGCTTCCGGGTTCGGGGCCACCCTTCCTATAAATCTGTCCCCGAAGAATGGTGCACGGGCGAGTTTAGTGTGCTCACTAGTTGCAAGGAAACGCTAGTTAGGACGTGCTTTTGTCGTCGAGATGTGCTATGTCGTTCTTTTTCGAGGACTTTGTTCTGCGAGTGCCATCCAAGTCGATTCGAGAATGATGGTTAGGGGATGGTGACCTGTAGTTAGTCTGGTTGTCGTTCAAATTGGCCAGAAAACACTCCGATAGATTCAAATGTTTGTTTTCAAATTTTTGTATGGGGTGTGGCAACATTTCATTGCATTGCATTGCATTTGATACCGATGAATTGACTCTTTTAATATGTTTCATTAAATTAGTTGGAACTAGTTTTTTTTACAATTTTTAATGCCCAAAATTTTCCCAGTTTATGGTCCTAAAATTGGATTACCTACCCTACTCTAGCAGTATAAGCAGCCCATGAAAAAGTCGGAATTAGCTTGATACATGCATGGACGCATCTTTGGTGGCGTGGTGCAATTTTTTGTGCGACATTTTTTTCGGCCGCATTCTCGACGATTTTGGTTTCATATCTGGGATGCTGGTTGTGTGGGAACTTTCACCTGAACAAAATTTTCTCTTTTTCTACGCCGTGGTCTGTCCATGATGTCTATGTCAAGAGAGTGGCAAATTTGTGCTGGTTTTGAAATAGGATTTTGGAGTTTAACAGTTTGACGACAATTCTTCAATTCTTGAATTCTTCAATTCTTCAACTCTTCAATTCTTCAATTCTTCAATTCTTCAATTCTTCAATTTTTCTTTTCAAATCCATTTTCTTTTAAGCTTTAAACTATTCAAAGAAATTTTAAACGCTTCCTCATCCTCTTTGAGCTTTTCACCAGATCACAAAGTTGCAAAACCTTTCTCACCCTCTCACGGTGCTAATCTATTACCAGGGACCGCACACAGTCTATCTCGTGCAGAAGGTATACCAACGTCATCGTCGATGCCATCCATAGATCTTCGCCATGGCAGTTATGCTACGTGCAGCAGCCAATGCAAAATTTATGCTTCTCGCCGCCAAAAAGGCATTCTCGCATCTGTCCGCCGGATGGGATCTCTGTTCTTCGAGAACTTGGGGTTCTCGATTAATTAGTTTTTAGAGCAAATTTGTTCTATTAGCAATAAACAACATCTTTAAAGGTTTCAAATTGTTAAGAACAAAGAAAATTTTGGAGCTTTTTTTGAAAATTCTGTGAAGAAGTTTAATAATTTTGAAGATTTTGGAGACACTCTACTTGAGCTATAAATCATAAACGACACGAAAGCCAATAATTTTGCCTAGGGATATTCCATGCTTCGTGGTTTAGCGATACCGTGCATAAGAGGGACTTTTAACATTATAGGTAAAATGAGGAAAAAAATGTTCAGACAACATAACCTAACCTAACTTAAAACTAACTCTAACTTACAATTACCTAAACCAAACCTTAAATCAAGGGTTATTGAGGAATAGCACATTTTTCCCCTGAATTTCAAACATTTTTCATGAATCTTCTGATTAGAGCGTCCAATTTCTCGTCCCGGGAAAAAATCACGAGCATTCCCGGGATTTCCCAAAAAAAAAAAATCCGTTTCCCGGGAAATTTCTAAATTTCCTGGGAATTCCCGAAATTCAAGCGGAAGTATACATTCTCTTAAACTTATTTTTTTTCAAACTTCAAAAAAATAATGAAAGCACTAAATTTTATTTAATCAAATTCAATTTATTGTTTTTATTGAACTTATCAGTTCGTCTAAAAATTTCATGTTAAGATTTATTTCAGAATATATTAATTTCTGAAGAATTCACAACAAGGAATAGATTTTGTTTATTTGTTGGGCAACAATAATTGCGATATTATGAAATGAAAATAAACATTTAAAAATAAGGTACCTCTTCCCCCCAAGATTAAAATTATTTGTTTTACGTTATGTTTACCATGACCAAATTGGAAGAAAATTGAATTGGCATCATTAAATGCCTCTAAGAGGATTTTTGCAGAAAATATTAGGTTAATTTGTTTAACAGTGTTTGAGAAATTATAGTAAAAAGTTGAAAATTTATATAGCACTATAGCTACCAAGGGCTTAAAATTAAATAAAAATTTACACCCCTTGGGCAGTTTGAACATTTTGTGATGGAACATGTCAAATATTCAAACTTTGACAGAAACCTAGAACTACGTTTTGTTCAGAAACTCATGCCAAACATTTTGCTACAAAAAGCTCATGAAAAGATGTTTTCTATAAAAGGTTATATAACATATACTATTACAAAAATAAAAAAAAAACGTGCAAAACAAATTTGTTCACCTTTCGAAAAATTAACACAAATAAAGTTATTTATTGCCAAATCACCATGAATCCAGTCTCCCAACTTCAAATAGTCATCCGTGACTGATTAAAAAAATAGTTTGGATTGAATATAAAGTTTACTACCTACTCAGTATAAAAGTTTATATAACTCTGGAAATTCTATATAAAACTTATCTAAACTAAATTTTGCAAATTTTTAATTTAACTAAATGTCAATATATTACCATAGAATTGCTAAATAATCATTTTGGAGTGGGTATTACACCGTTGGAATTTCGTACCAACCCGGAATTACGTCATCGGAAAATCCGCCGGCATCCAAACCGGTCCACGATTCACAAGTCAACTTATGTGGAATCGGAAAGAGCATAAAATTTCCGATCTTTTCATACCCAAACATCTGGGTTTTCTTTAAAACCCCCGTTTTTAAATACCTAGGTAAAAACGTTGTTATGGTTTCGTTTGAGCAACCTGCCAAAAATGTATGGAATTTCGTAATTTTTGTTCTCGTGGATCAAACTTACTTTTTGCTCAGGTATTTAAAAACGTGGGTTTTATAGAAAACCTAGATGTTTGGGTATGAAAAGATCGGAAATTTTTATGCCCTTTCCGATGCCACATAGGTTGACTTGTAAATCGTGGACCGGGTTGGATGCCGGTGGATTTTCCGACGACGTAATTTCGGGTTGGTACGAAATTCCAACGAAAAATCTATTCTATCGACCCCCAAAACGGTGTTATACCCTCTCAAAATTGTTTATTCAGCAATTATATGGTAACATATTGACATTTAGTTAAATTAAAAGTTTGCAAAATTGAGTTTAGATAAGTTTTATGTATAATTTCCAGAGTTATATAATATTTTTACTAAGTAGTTAGTAAACTTTATATTCCATTGTGTCCAAGGGGTGTAAATACTTTTTTTACATACTGTATAGCATGACGGTTTTTTTTTACAAAAACCACCTTTTTTATAATATTTCAAACTCTAGCCAAATATTTTTTTAGCTTAACTTTTGAAGTACTTTTCTAAACTTCATAATAATAACTAGGGTCTTGTGGGACCCCAAGACGAATCGAATGAGACCAAAACGGTCCAAATCGGTCCAGCCAGTCCGGAGATAATCGTGTGCATATTTGATGGTGCACGGACTCGCATCCAGACACACGCACAGACATTTGTTCAGAATTTGATTATGAATCGATAGGTATACGTGAAGGTGGGTCTACGAGTTAAAATAAAGAAGTTCATTTTTCGAGTGATTTTATAGCCTTTCCTCATTGAGGTGAGGAAGGCAAAACTACTTCGTATTATAGAAAAAGTGCCCAAAAAATGCAAACATATTTCAAATACTCGCTCCAAACATTTGAAATCTTTGAGTTGTGATTACATAAAAATGGTATTTTAAGTGAATAGCAGATTTTTAAAGTAAATTCAATGTTTATCGATTTATTCATAAGATTAAACCAGTTATTTGCCATGAAAAAAATATTTTCTTCATTATTTTTTTTCATTTCAATGTTTTGCCTTGAAAAGCACAATTGCTGTATGATTTTTTTTTCATTTAATCTAAGTTATCAATTTTATTCTTCTCTCAAACTAATCACAGAGACGTATTTAAAAGCAATTTTATCGTTTTGGAGCATGGTCATTTATTCACTTTCCAAACACTTTGATTTAAAAAAATATACCTAGCTACTTCTTATCAATTCAAAATACTTATCATTATTTTTTGATATTTTGAACGAATTGAAAGACAGATATTTAGAAAGTTTATATATTTTCTTGAAGTTGTATGTTTTTTTACAGGCAGCCAAAGTAATAATTAAACCAAACCCTTATTTTGACTATTGTAGTTGCTATTTTATATTATTTTGTTGCAAAATATTAACCAAAATCAGGATCAGAACAATATTTGATAAATTTAAAATTTCCCGGGAATTCCCGGAATTTCCCGGGAATTCTGTAACCCCGGGAAATTGGATGTTCTACTTCTGATCCAAGTTATGATTTTTCACTTTTATTAGGTCATATTCAGACGATTCCATCGAAACTTCAGTTTACATCAACTATTTTTTTTAAATTAAATATGTCTTTTTTGAACTTTCTTCTAATAATTACATTTCATTTATTTTCTAAGTGGTATGGCTAAATGCTCTTTATCTTTATTGCATTTTTCATTTTATTACTATCTGTTCACATTCATTTATTTTCTTCAAATTGTTTTACATTTTTGCATTGAATCGAATACATTTGGGTAAAAAAAAGAAAAAAAACACTTTAACAACTAATCCTAACTTAAAACTAAAAAAAGCAAATTCATTGAAATATTCAAAATCATTAGAACAAGTAAACTACGAACTGTATTTTAAGATAAATCCTCCAAGCGTTCTTACTTGTTCCGCACGAGTTTTGCAACCACGCAGTGTTGTTGTCATCTCGATGAAAATGTTCAAAAGTTCTTGTGGTGAAAACAGGTCACCACTGCCTTCACCCGTTGATGCTGGTTGATTTTCCCTCGGTTGCTGACTGAAGCCAGGAGGTGTTGTATACTCTGCAACTTTTTGCCGCTGATTCAACGGAAATGGCTGCAGATTTGGAACCACTCGAACAGATCCCGCTCCAGGTGACGCCAAAGCAGGAAAATCCACGTCCGTGAAAGTTGGTGGTGTTTTGCGACGATTTGGTTGGTGCCTCGTCGTCGCTTGCTGCCGAATTTTCACAAATTCAGCTCGTTTTGGGCAGCTTCGATTCTTGGTCGAATGGTCGCCGCCGCAGTTGAAGCATTTGGCTACGATGTTTTCGTTGATTGTGTTGCAAGCTTGAGTTTTGTGCTCACCTCCGCAGGTTGCACAACGACTCTTGATGAAACATTTTCTTCCACCATGTCCAAACTGCAAACAGTTCGAACACTGTGTCACGTCACGGTGCACTGGACGATAACGTTCCCAAGTCACAATGATGTTGAAAATTGCCCGAACTGCTTTCAGCTCAGACGGCGTTGTCGATCCTTTCTCGAAATGAACCAGGTACAGTTGATCACGATACTTGATGTCCTTGTTGTGTCTCGTCATCTTGAAGACTTCGATCACGTTCAACTTAAGAGTTTTGAGCTCTTCTTTCAGCACATTCACATCCATGTCGTACAGGCCTCGGAGGACCTGTTTCATGGGGCGTTTACCTGGATCGTCAAGCGAATGGAAGCTCGTAAAGCACCAGATTTGATAAACCCGGTCAGCCACTTTTGCACCGAATCCGATGACGATGTTTTCACAAAAAAAAAACACTTAATTAACAAGTCCTAGGTTAGCCCCAGTCTACGGTACCAATCGCCTAGCAGAGCAGAACTTCATGGTGCAGCAGCAGCGCCAAAATGCCATCTCCTGCCGCGGGCGTTTTATGGCTTCTTCCCGCAGTTCGTTCCAGCAGGATCAGGGTGCTAAGCTATTCCCTGGAGCATTCCTTTCCCCGGCAGTCAAATAAGCTGCAGAAAATTTCCAACAAGCGAACGATGTGCAGCGCACACACACACATACACACTAAATGAGGAAACTATTTGGCAACAACGTGCCTCTCGGGGTGAAGTCGACACCCCTACTCACCTACTCGACCCATAGTGGCGTGGAACTTCCGGAAGTTGTCCAAAGTGTGTGTTGGATGGTGGCTCGTAACCGGAAGATGCTCGTCGGCGATAAAGATATACGGCCTGGCCGTTGTCCTCGGCTCTCGTTGTCGGCGGCAGAAGGTAATTATGCATAAATTTTTAAACGTATTTCATCGCTTCTTTTGGCAGCGTGGCCCTTGCTTGTTCGGTTCGGGCGTTCAAGTGGGGTGGTCTTTTTCAGGAGGACAACTTTTGAATGGGTTTGCGGTGCGCATAATTGTCCCAAGTGTGTGTCTCACATCTTTGGAAAAATTGTAGGTTTTGATCAGGAATATTCGGCAATCATTTTTATGTTAATTTAATATCACAAAAGCTCGATTCTGAAAATCTTTTCCCTCTTTGATTTTGACCATTTTATAATGTTGGGCAAAAAATTGCAACTTTCGAGCTTTTGTGCTACATTAAAGTGGCCAGGCTTACGGCGTTCCATTAACCACAAAGAGGACTCTGTGAATGGATCACATTTCACAGAATCTACAGGAGATGCAGAATGCGCGGACATACCGTACCAAACGTCCCGGAAAGGTCCATACTCTTCTATCGTCTATCCATAAATGCTAATAGGGGAAATATCCCCTTTCCAATCAAACACCTATCTTCGTCATATGGAGTCTGATGCTCGATTAAAGCTCAAAAATACTAGGGGAAATATACCCATTTTAATCACTCTAAGCCGTTCGACCAATTCTCATCACTTTTGCCGTTTTTCGCTATTAAATCAACCTTTTCAAGCGTATCAACAATGGAGAGTTGTTTGCTCACTTTTATTTGAGCTATTTATTACTTTGGACCAGTCAAAAACACTTTATGAAAGCTCTAATTCATGAGCAAAGTGCTGATAGGCCGATAATAGAAATAGGCTGAAAAAGGGTATAGTTCCCCTATTTAGGCTATAAACTTACCAGCAACAGCACCGCCTCGAGTAAGCACGCAAATTTATGCCACTTACTGGCCAAAAAGATCAAATTTAATGCGAACGAAAAAAAAAATTAATGCGCTTTTGATAATATTTTCTATTTTGCGAGACCATTTCTCATCATTTTGGTGGCACTTACATCGACACGTAAGATGAGAGGTTAACTGCTTAACGAAAGTCGCCATCATTATCTTTTCACTTGCTCTAACGATTTCAAAGCGCTTATGATATAAAACTGCTTCCAACTACCGGCAACATGTTCTTTTGCACATTAGTTAGACACTCACTTGAAAAATAATCCCGAAACATTTAAATAATTAGCAAGCGTCATCAAAAACACAAACACGCAAAGTCTTTTGACATTTGTCTTTTGAAAACCCATTCCAATCGAAGGCTGAAGAAAACCGAGCGAGAAGCGAAGGCAAATAAAGAACAAAGGGTGGCCACCAACACCACCAGCAGCGTCTGTTGGAGTGAGCCAGTGATGCCAGGAAATTTTCTCTGCAAATGCTACTTTTCGTGAGTGTTCGCTTAAAATTTTATCAATTTTGGCAGCACTAAGCAGACCCAAAAGAGCGCTGGAAGAAAAAAAGAACTAAGCTGAAAATAGGAAAATGGGCGTGGCCCAATGCACTCGATTGATTAGAATGCAATTACGAAATATTTTTTTCAAACGCTTGTAGGGGAAATATGCCCATTTTAATCACTCTAAGCCGTTCGACCAATTCTCATCACTTTTCCCGTTTTCCGCTATTAAATCAACATTTTCAGATGTATCAACAATGGAAAGTTGCTTGCTCACTTTTATTTGAGCTATTTATTACTTTGGAACAGTCAAAAACACTTAATGAAAGCTGCAATTCATGATCAAAGTGCTGATAGGCCGATAATAGAAATAGGCTGAGAAAGGGTATAGTTCCCCTAAAAGGAATAGCATAAGTTTTATTAAAAGTGAAAAAAAAAACAGAAATGTTCACAAAAAGTTGCTCTACTCGTTGGTGTACTTGGTTTTAGTAAATTTCAAGGAACACTCCAGATTATCCAGCATCATTCAAACACGACCGCTTATTAGGCTTAAAATGGGCATATTTCCCCTAGATGAGAAAAATTCTTAACGACCTTTCATTGCTGGCCTTGCAAATAATGACAGTTTTCCTTCCCTACTAACCCCGAGTAGGCCGCGGGTAATCGGCTCCCCTCCCACTAACATATACACACAAGATCCTCTGTAATTACTCTTAGCTTTAAGAAAAATGTAATTACAAAAGCCGAATCGGTCCTAACCCGGTCCAAAAACCAAAAAGGACCTAATAAAAATAATTTTATGAAAAAAAAAAGAATGAGAGTTGACATAACCGGAATAGCGCATGACTTCGCAAAAATAGGGATCAATGAAAATGAAACAAAAACAACACTGTAGCATATTATATGATACAACAATTATCTCTCAATTGATTGTCCATGGTTCACCGACAATTAGTTACCGTTCTCTGTTCCCAAAATTAAATTGTGCTGAAATTCCTTTTAACCAGTAAACCAATTGCGTAACAATTTAATCCTCTTTCTAACAATAAAGCACCGACAGCACCGATGACCCGATGAAATGTTCGCCGAAAAGCAAATGACTCCAAATTGTGAGTGGGCGCCTAAATTTATGCCACCACACACCACCACAACTTCCAACCTTCTCCACCCTCATACCATCGATGCGCCTGCAAGTATGTGACCGAGCGTCCGTAATTCCGTATTTTCCACACACACACACACTTACAAACCAGAAAAGATGAATGGGTTAATTGCAACAATTTGGTTCGGCGTGCACGCGCCAGATAAAATTATATTTCAATTAATGATTTATGGTGCGACAACGCGTTGGCAATACCGTCGTCCCACAGAGCTTTCCCCTGCTGGAGGCACAGCATTTCCGTCAGATGGCAGCACTGTCGCGGGGAGGAATAAGAAAGTGTGAACATGATGTCAACAAAATTATCGAAACCATTAAAAACAGCACGCTCACAACATTGACGCGCCTGGTTGTATGCAATCCATTCACCAAAGAGCAGAGCTGCAAACAAAAAAAATAGTTGCATACTTTCGGGAGCGTTGCCAAATAAACACCAACCAGAGAGCAGCACCGTCGCGTCGAAACAGCAGGGGACCACGCAAACTTATCGGTGCCACATTGCAATTAATTTTGCGGAACATTCCGTCGTCATTTTCAGAGAGTTTTAATTTAATTAAAACCCTGTTTAACACGCAATTAAGAATGGGTGGGCTCGAACACGCATAATTATAATTGATTGGCAATTTTAAATGGCCTGGAGAGGGACAATACGCAACGTGCGCTTTGGTGCTGCCCGAGGGGGAGATTTGGTTCCGGGAATGGAACACATCATGTACTTACGGAAGGCAAACAATATAATTTTTAAATCGACCTTTCCTTTTTCTCACGCGGGATCAATTGTACAGGTTAATTGGAAAAGTTCATGAATTGAACAAACCGATTGTACTTTTTTTTACAAGAAGTTAATAACTTTTGAATTTTCCAGCAAACGTTTAACAATTCATCGCTTGTGAATCTCTATGTTCAGGTGTGCATATCTTGTGACACGTCTGCTGTAAAAAGATAGGACGTGTCACAAGATAGCACACCCGCGACGAACTGTCAACAAATGTCTACAATTTCCTTATTGAAAACTTAGTTTGTAGACGATTGTAAGTGAAATTTGATAATCTCACTTTACAAAATTTTACGTCTGTAATGAGCGGGATGAGCACCGTCTATTAAGCACAGTCTTTAACAAAAAAATAAAAAAGGTGGAACGATGTTTTTGATCGCAAAAATTAAAGATTTGATCAAATTGAGTTCTGCAAAGTTCTAAGATCATCTAGACATTCTTAAAAATCCCAGCAAAAAAGTTTCGTTCCGATTGGTTAAGTTAGAACCAGAGCCAGCGAGTTGAAGTTACCGTTCCAACTTTTTTGATCCTTGGGAGTTGGACTTGAAATATATGGGTCATTCCATCTCAACTGTGAACGAAAAAGTGCAAATTTGAAAATTACCCTTTCCGATCCTGCTCAAATCTGGCAGAGCTGTTGATACTATCAAAACATGCAAGAACTCCGAATTTCATCCAAATCGGACCACCCCCTCCATTTTTGTACCTCCCCAAAAAATCGACTTTTTGACGATTTTTGACCAAACTTCCTAGTTTCAAACGGCGATAGCTTAGGAACCACAAATCTTAGAAGGTCGGTATTATACTAAATTTTGAAGGAAATTAGACGTAGAATCCATTTCCGTGGTCAAAATGTTGATTAATTTATTTTTTCTACCTGTATTGCGCAATTGAAAACATTAAACGGCCGTATCTCAAAACACCCCAACTTATTTTTTTGATTTGACCTCACCATCGTGTTCCCCGGCCAATTTTACATAAGAATCACTTATCGACAGAAATGAATATGTTTCGTTACAGAGATATCGAACTTTAAAGTTTTGTGTATTCGAGATTACCTACATCAGCTTCATTCGCTGCATCTGCTAGAAGCACACAGGCGGCTACGTCCAATGTCCTTCAAAATTGAGTCTAAGACCGACCCTATAAGATTTGTGATTCCTGAGTTATCGCCGTTTGAAGATAGGGGTTTTGCTCAAAAATCGGCAAAAAGTCGATTTTTTGGGAGGGTACAAAAACGGAGGGGGTGGTCCGATTTGGACGAAATTCGGGATTATTGCATGTGTTGATAGTAGACGGTAATTTTCAAATGCTGTTCCGCTTCAGATGGAATGACCCATACGGGAAGGTGGGGCAAGACGACCATATGGGGCAAGAGGAACAATGGCTCGTACGGCCGTAATTTTTACAATTTTGATTATTTCCAGTATGAGGAATTGTTGCTAGCAATACAATTAGCTGATTCTACTACCACATAACCGCTAAAACGACGTAAACGCCACGGGGTATAAGATTTAATGATTTTTTTTACAAAACCTTTGTTTTCTTATAATATTTGGAAAGTACAAAATAAAGATAGCTCCCACTTATCTTCCACGGCTCGTGGATGTAACTTCTGGAGGTCCTGGTCAATAACGGAGTAGCAACTGCGGGTGGGCACCTATGCTTATGCTTATGCTTAATATTTGGAAAGTACAAAATAAGGCTTAGGGTTCGTTTTAAGGCTCATTTTACCAAAATGCTTTTTTTCCTAGATCAGTAGTGTCCCTACCAATTACATGCACCTATTACAAAGTATGATTTAACTTTTGGTTATTTTTGTTGGGAGCTTTTAAAAAATCTTGTTCAGGTGGGGCAAGTGTACCATATGGATTTTTAGTATGGAAAAAAATACGAATTGCTGCAACAACATATTTGATTGGGAAATAAATACATGAAAGTACTTAAAAACTGATAAACAATTGTTAAAAAAATGTCCATAAAAAATATAGCGATATTATGAAAATTTACTTTTTATCATCTAAGTAATATTATTTTTCGTAAAAACGATGAATTTTTCAGTAAAATATTATGATTCTATCTAAAAATGGATCAAAACTTTCAAAAACATTCTAATCTGATGTATTTAAGTGATAACAGTTCAATTGTTAGCAAATTTACATGTTTTTTCATGCATTGTTCCTCTTGCCCCAACGGGTTGTTCGTCTTGCCCCACTAGCTGAGTAGAACGCACGGAAAATCAAAAATTTTAAAATCAATTTTTTACATTAAAAGACAGGATTTTTTAAAACTTGTTCTAACAAAGTCTTAGTCAAGACTCTAGGTCTAAGATTATAATAAAATCCGACAGATTGTTTAACTTTTTAATGGGTTATAACGAGCATTTCCTTAGCTTGTTACACTTGCCCCACTTTCCCCTATTCAGATTTAGATCAATGTTTAGCATGTTAATAATAGCTCGTAATGCTTTATTTTATTATCTTTTGATTTTTTTTTTCAAGCTGCAGCAAATCATCTTCAACAGTGTTGTAAATGTGTGATAGTAAAAACTATCATTTGTTGATTCTTGCACCAAAATATCACAAGGTATAGCGACCGTCACTACAGCTTGTGAGTTCTCTTCTTTTAGCTAGTGGTTGGTAGTATGAGCACCCTCTATCTAGAGAACCTGAGAGAGAAGCGTCGTCACTCAGTGCAGCGCTTGAATTACTTGTCTTTTTTTTTTTTAATTTATATTTATTTAAATTTCTTTTCCATGTACATTCATTCAGTTAAAATATTATTGAGTGTCCAATCACAAACGATGACTTTTCACCTCAATTTTAAATACTAGCAACTTTCATTTATTCATGAAATATTGTAGCTTTCGCTATTCAGTGATTTCAAATGCAGGAGGTCCTACATGTACAAAAGGGAAAAGGGATACCTTAAAACTAACTTATAAACTATATAAAGAGCGGATCAATGCAGCTGAAGACTGCAATGATTTTTGTCGAAATGCATCAATTATCTTATTGGACATAACATCCAAAGTGTCAACTTCGGCTAATTGATGAAGTTCACTGGTGCTGAACCAGGGAGGAAGTTTCAGAATCATTTTCAGAATTTTGTTCTGAATCCTCTGAAGTTTTTTCTTCCTGGTTAAGCAACAGCTTGTCCAGATCGGCACAGCATAAAGCATGGCAGGTCTGAAAATTTGTTTATAAATTAACAGTTTATTCTTGAGACAAAGTCTAGAATTCCTGTTTATAAGTGGATACAAACATTTAATATATTTGTTACATTTAACCTGGATACTTTCAATGTGATCCTTGTAAGTAAGGTTTTTGTCAAAACCAAGTCCAAGATATTTCACTTGATCCTCCCACTTTAAATTTACCTCATTCATCTTTATAATGTGATGACTTTTGGTTTAAGAAAATCAGCCCTTGGTTTGTGAGGGAAAATAATAAGTTGAGTTTTTGCAGCATTTGGAGTAATTTTCCATTCTTTCAAATAAGAATTGAAAATATCCAAGCTTTTTTGTAATCTTCTTGTGATGACACGAAGGCTTCTGCCTTTGGCGGAGATGCTTGTGTCATCAGCAAAAAGTGATTTCTGACATCCTGGGGGCAAATCAGGCAAGTCAGAAGTAAAAATATTGTATAAAATTGGACCCAAAATGCTTCCTTGAGGGACGCCAGCACGTACAGGTAGTTGATCAGATTTGCTATTCTGATAACATACCTGCAGAGTACGATCCGTCAAATAATTTTGAATAATTTTCACGATATAAATCGGAAAATTAAACCTTTTCAATTTCGCAATCAAACCTTTATGCCGAACACTGTCAAATGCTTTTTCTATGTCTAGAAGAGCAGCGCCAGTAGAATAGCCCTCAGATTTGTTGCTTCGAATCAAATTTGAAACTCTCAACAACTGATGAGTAGTTGAATGCCCAAGGCGAAATCCAAACTGCTCATCAGCGAATATTGAATTTTCATTAATGTGCGTCATCATTCTATTAAGAATTATTCTTTCGAATAATTTACTAATAGATGAAAGCAAACTAATGGGCCGATAGCTTGACGCTTTTTTTTTTTACTTGTCAAAATTGAGTTCTCTAGTTTAGAAGCACATGAGGGGGAAAGAGCGTGTTTTGTTTTGTTTGAGTGCCATGTCATTTCTCTTTGAAGGTTCTCTACCTCTTTCTATCACTCCTTCTCTTTTCATCGTTCACGAACACTCGCCGAAGATTCTTCAGTTTTCTCAGAAAACCCAAATGAAAGAACGCTAGAGGAAAATTGCGAATCGACTACACAGAAAAAAATCATGGTAATATTACATCTGGGAAAGGGTTCATCTTTTATGCCAGAAAAAGGTGTAATTTTACCTCTGGAAATGTGTAATTTCAACTTTTCTGGTGTAATGTCGCCTTTTCAGTCTAAATTGAGGTAAAATTAAATCATAAAAGAGGTAACATTCAACCTTCCAAAATTACTGCTTCCAAATTTACATATTTTTTTACCTGTGTATGCACTCGACTCTTTTAAGGAGGAATGCTTGTGAATTGTGAATCTGAATGGAATGAAAGAGAGAAAGAGAATGTCACACGGGATTTTGGAAACACTACACTCTTACCAAAAATCATGATTTTCTGATTTCAATATCCCACTTTTTCATACGATTTTTTTAAGTTCAGGTACTAGGGGAACAGCATCTAATTCCAGCGTGCCTCTAATGTTGGCAGGTCAGAACTTTGACATTCAATTAAGGGGTTACATACATGTAAGAAATCATAAAATTTCATAATTCAGAAAATTTATTGAATCCTCTGAAAATATGATTTTCAATCACTCCTGAAAGTTTCATGAAGATATTTCATGATTAAATTGAGTTAGAGGCGATTTTAACTCAAAATTTTGCCATGCCGAAAGCGGACTGTCAAACTTTGTTTGCGTTTTTCTCTAAACACCGAGTTGATTTATGGGTGCCACGATATCTCGAGATGCGATGGACCAAATTGGCTGAAATTTGAGGTGAAGACTCTTCAGACATATCCCGTGTGCATGACGAAGCCCGATTCTGAAATTTTACTTAAAAAAAAAAAATACAAAAATCAAAAAGTAACGATTTTATATATGAAAAACATAAAAATATTTTTATCTTTTTTTAAAATATTTTTTTTTAATCGGACTTCGTCATGCACACAGGACCGGTTTAACGAGTCTTCACCAAAATTTTGAGCCGATTTGGTCAAGGCAGTGTTGAGATATCGTGGCACCCGTTTTTTGAAACTGCTAACTTCAACTCTCGGCAATGATACGCCCAAATGTCTTCAAATTTGTTTTGATAATAGATGAAAATGTATATTTTAATGCAATGAAAACAGATTGAAAATAAAATTAAGTGTGTGCTCACACCAACCTCTGACTTTTTTGTTGATGTACATGTATGTAACCCCTTAAAGCTAATTAAAAGCGTTTTCAACTGAATTGGTTAGCTCAATAAGAAGTGAGCAAGCAAGTTTCTATCAAAAGTTTTGCAGAATTAGTTGTTTAAATAGTGAATATCAGCAAATTGGGTGGAATTAGGAGCGAGTGCTTAACCTGCCAAACATACGAGAATTTCCCCTACAACCAAAAAATGGTTATATGGGTTGAACTGAAAATTTCGCATGAAAAGTATGATATTGAACTCAAAAAATCATGATTTTTAGTTAGGGTGTAGCTAGAGACCGGCATTTATTTTTGCTGAAAATTTCGCGAATTTCGGGCATGATCATTGTAGTCGCTGAGAACTGATAGTTTGATAATTTTACAATACTGATGCTAATGGAATCCGTGTACGAAAAACCAAATCAATGAATTAATATTAAGGCTGAATTCGGTGAAACTCGCAGATGCAACACATGCAAAGCCATCTGATCTTCTACAATGACAATGTTGCGGTGCTGCGATTTTGTACTAAAAACGCAGGACGCAGTTCGCAAGCTTGAAATATATGAAAATTTGCGCCGGATTCCTGCGTTGACAGTTCCAAATGGGCAATCACAGCAACCAACGCAGCTCATTGTAGATAACGTCATGATTCGAATTCCCGGACGCTTCGAAACCCGGACACTTCATCTTGTTTTATCAATTATTTGGATATAAGGTCGCATTATGAATGTCAAAACTGTGTTATTTGATGAATTCCAACATCAACTTTCATTAAATGTTTGTTCAACGCTGTAGTTAATGCCAAAATAATTAAATACAATAAAATTATAAGTTTACCAAAAATGCGAAACATTTCAATTGAAATATTTCATAGGCGTTCGAAGCACCGGGAAGGCAAAGCAGAAATTTGTAGTTTCGATTTCCTTAAATTCTAGCAAATTTTTATATAAAATATCGATTGTTTTGATTTTATCAGCTTATTTGAGACCTAAAGAATGCCATTCACTGAAATTTCAGTCCAAATTTGTGCTATTCATAAGTAAAATCGAGTGTCCGGAATTCGAAGCAAAAGTGTCCGGATTTCGAATCAGCTTTTATCAGTGTCCGGGATTCGAAGCACAACAAGTCATTTTAATTTTAAAATTATGATGAAAAATTGTTAGAAAAGACATATTTTGCATTCATTTTCTTGAAACTGACTGTTTATACTACATCCTGATGATGTTTCTACATTTCCAACTTATTACAAGATTTTTTGCCAGTTATAACAAAAATGATATGCTACTAAGTGTCCGGATTTCGAATCATGACGTTACTCGCAGGAAAGTCGTGTAATTAGATGGATTTTTTTCACTTCTGTCATCGCGGCACAGCGCAAGTCGCAGCAGTTTCCCGATGTAGATCAGGCTTAATGATCTAGTTCGAACTGTCACAGTTATCGGGCGGTCAGTAAAAAAAAACAGCTAGAAATAGCATGACAAACTAACTTTTGCCAGAAAGAGAAAGCAAACTGATGCAAACAAACTCGCAGCTGTCACGTGCTCCAATTTAAATAATCAGAAATGCGTATTTTAATTGAAGATTACTTTAAAAAAAGTTACCTAAATTTTGTTGTTTGTTTCTTAGATCATTCAAAAGTTATAAGGCTCTCTGGTCAGAAAATTCCCAATACATTCAAAGTATGTTTACATTACAGCTGGACGATTGTTTGCATCAGGTTTCCTATCTCTTTCTAGCAAAAGTTTTTTGTCAGGCGACTTCTAGCTGGCTTTTTTGACTGACCGCCCGATATGTCAGCCAACATACTTCGCAGGGCTGTGACAGCTCGAGCTCGATCATTGTTTGCATCAGAACACTGTGACGAGAAGTTCGTTATTTTTGGGAAAATTATATTTTTTTCATTGGGCCTAGAAAGCCTTATATTGTTTCAACGGAGTGCTTCGATTTCAAATTGATTTGGGGATTCTTTGGCCGAAATCAAATTACAGTCGGTCTTATTTTTGAAGGTTGAGGTTAGGTATGATCCCAAAACTATTCTAATTTGATTAAGAATTTTCGAATCCAAGATGGAAAATTGCGGTGATGAAACAATGAAAAAGCATTTTTAAACTAAATATGCAATCAACTAGTCGAAATATTCCCTTTCTCGGCCTATTTTTATTATTATCGGCATATCAGAACTTTAACAATTTTAATAGTTTTAATAAAGTAATTTTAACTATTTAAAAGTAATAGCTCAAATAAAAGTACTGGTTCCCGAAAAAAACTTTTTTGGGGAAATCGCTCCCAGAGATTTGACATAATTTTTTGAAAGTTTACTTTATTTTCCCAGATGTTCAAAAAAATATGTTATAGATGATTCTTTCGTTACAATCTGTGGACCCAGATGCCATCCCAATCGATTTCATGACCAATTTCCGGTATGTTTTCACCGATTAGAGCATCCTGCTGATACGACAGCAGCACTTCCAGGAAGCTTGTCACAACAACGTCGACGAAACACAACAATAATCGTCGCGGCTGTTGCTGGTTGGCTGGCCAGCCCTCGGGGGGTAATCGCGGAACTTCAACGAGATCGTTCTGGTCTTTTTGCGCTTGGTCGAACGGTGGTTCAACCCGGAATAGAGGATGCTGAGCTGTAAAAAGGGACAGAAAAACTATCACGACCCAACACTCCAATGTCCTAATGGTCGACTCTATTGCTAGCGGTGCTGTCCCCGTCGGTTCCGATCTAAATTGAATTTAATTTTCCAATTTTGTAGAGTGGATTTCTTTTCTTATTGCAAAACTGGGACCGCCGATGCAACGATTTCGCACTGCAATGCAATCCGAATGGCAGCAGCAATATTGAATTTTGCGCAAAAAAAAACACCCCACAGTAAGGAAAGGCGAAATGTTCCGATACACCCCACACAACAATACCCTTCCTCTATCGCAAATTTTCCCAATGATGGAATAAAATGCGAACCAACGACGGCAACGATTTCCGTTTCTCCGGAATTGCTGCCGCACACAATTCCAGGCCAGGTCCAGGTCCGAGAGCAGAACAATTCCAGTCAACTGCAGCTGGTTTAATTTCCGCTCCGGTCCACCCTGGAAATGTTGGGGAAACTTTTCGGGCGGAGAAATTTTTAGTGGTTTCCAAACTGTCCTTTCGTGTTTTACCTATAATGGGGGCCAGTGGGCCAGTTCTAACGGAAGGGGGAAATTGCTATAAAAGTAGCATTTTGCAAGCGAGCAGCAATGTTTTGGGAGGAAAAAAAAAATAAAACAAGACACCAATCGGAAATTGATTTCGACGGTTTTGGAATGATTACACTTTTGGAACTGCACTTCCTAGGAATTCGGAGCAATTTCTGAACATAAGCTCCACTTTGTAAATTTAATGAGACTAACTAAATGGAATTTGTAGAACGGAGGCCATGCAATTTGCTCGGTTGATTATTAATACTATTTTCTAAGTATTTTTATGATTATGATTATGAATTTTCAGAAAAAAAATAACACAGAAAACTATGGAAACTTATTACTGAATGTAGAGTTCCCAAAATTAGTACTTTTTAATTTTCACTTTATTTTTATATTTTTAGAGTACTACTAAAGAGTTTGAGGTGCCAAGTCGAATTGGCAAATAGAAAATGACTTTACATTCTTTTATGAGGTTCACTGTTTTTAAGCTGCATGTGCAGCTGATTTTTTAATTTGTTTTAATATTTCTTTTAAAAAAGTTGGAAAATGCATACATTTTATAAGACTTTGTTTAGGGCCGTTGCAAATAATTTTCAAAGTTTATGTCGCCCTCCACCCCTTTCAAAATTTGTCCAAAAAATCAGGTGGTGCCAAAAAAAATATTTTTTTCAAAAGAAAAAAAACAAAATTTTAAATAGAACTTAATTCAACTGAAAATAATCTAAAGTGTACTTTTATTTACCTATTGATAGTCATATTTAGCATGTTTGAGCTGGATTAAAAATATTTAGATTTTTATGAAATTCCAATGCACAGCACCGCAAAAACTATTTCTTCGCAAAAAATAAAATTTTCGGCAATATTTTTAAATAAAAAATTTAAAACTGTTTTTTTCATTCAAATGTTGAAACCATGACTCGTATTTTCAGTTCTTAATTTTTTTTTCAGCCGAAAAATCATCGGTCAAAAAAATATTTTTTCAAAAAACTTTAAAATTTCAATAGAACTGCAATCAGTTGAAATCTATTTAAAATACATTCCATTGCGTTTAGAATCGTTTTTAGCATGTTTGGTTGTTTTGACTATCTACAAACCACGCGGGCATTTTTTTTTGGAAACCTAAACCCCCTCCATCGTAGACAATTTCCATACAAATAAAATCTTTTTTGTATGGAGCGTGGACAATCAACCCCCTCCCCCTCTTACCAGGTGTTCACGAAAGTTTTTTTTCGCTAAGAAAAGAATTCACTTCAACTGAATTGTTCTATCTAGATAGGAATCCCAGCAAACTTAGTACAACTGGCATCGATTTGAGGAATTTAAATATTAGAATTAGTTTGAATACAGCAATTAGCGAAATTTCACGGATTACTCTAGTTATAATTAAATAAGAATTTTGTGATTGATTGAGGTTTTGCAGCGCGACTGTGTTTCAAATGTAGGTGGCGCCAAAATGAGGTTACTTGCCAAAAATCGTATTTCTTTCTGCTGGATAGAAGAACAAAATCGCTTATTTCTCATGATTCCCTGCATCAATCTTAATGAAACTTGATGCAAAAGACGAGAATTTTTGTTTTGTTTTAAAATAATATACATTAATTTTTGGGCGCGTAAAAATTTGTTTACTTTTTCTTCAAAAAACATGTTTTGGAAAACGAAAAAATGAGTTTCCTTGTTATCAATGAAATATACAGTTATATAGTTGATAACAGATGTGTTAACGTATATTCAATATTTTTTTTATTGATTTTTGACAGACTTTCTTACCAATTTGTCCAAATTACTATCTTTTCTAAATTTACAGTTTTCTCATAGAAAAATCAAACAAATATTGGAAAGTTGTACACCAAATTGTTGGAAATAATTTTTCTCATCCGAATCCGGCATAAGTTTTATAAAAATGTTGATTATGAAGGAAAAAACAAGTTTTTTTTTTTCAAAAAATCATAGGTTTACGCTATTTGTTCATAGGTGACGACATGTGTCTTTTAGCTTGGCTGCAAATTCTCTATAGAGGGAGAGGGGTTATTATGCCCCTAAGAAAAAAACTGTAATTTCTCAACTATTACGTCATTTCTGTGATAGAGTTTTGTTGGATGTTCTAAAACAATTAATTTTCTATTTCATTCATGTGAAAAAAGTTTTGCTTGCAACACTGCAATTGGGGCAAAATTCACTACAACAACGGGGCAAGATACACCGTCTGAGAGACATGTTTTCACTAGTTGCCACTAGATGACACTGCTGTTTGTACAAATCGTCGTTGCCGTGCTATCTTGCCGTACGTGCACTTTGGGCCAAATTTTGTAAAGAACGCCGTTTTGTGAAGCTCATAATGCCTCATCTATGACTTTCTCAGGTCCTGAAAATTCGATTTCAGTCCTGAGATATTCAATAAAAACAAAAAAATAACTCGGTGCATTTTTAACACTTTTCAATCTTGACGTGCTATCTTGACACACCCTGAAAATTGATGTAAAGGCGACAAAGGGCAAATGGATTTCAAGTCAGAACGCGTTTGTATTCCGCATACTCCGATAGGCACTGACATAAGGAGTGAAAGTTGTTGAAATTTGTTAATAGAAGCTAATAAAAAGCAGTCGAGATTTGTAATTATAACTCGGTAATTATAACTCGGAACTCCAGCAACCAAATTCAACAAATTCATAAGTGTTTGTTATTGTTTACATTGCGTGCTCTCGGAATGTCAAAAAGGTCAAAACGCGACGTAGTTAGCGAAGCAACGTCGAAATGAGTATTACAGTAGTGCATTTTGCAGAAAATTTAATAAATGTTTTGAACTCATATCCCAGTCACGTCATTCTAGCAGAGTCCTTACGGTCTGAATATCCTTACATTATTTTAGCAAAAATGTTCCAGCGTTCTAGCAGGATTCTGGCAGAACCAGCTCTGCTAGAATTCTTTATGATTGGGCTAATGCAAAATGAAGATTATGGCAAAAACAACATCAATGAATGATTTTTGAAGATGCTTGAATTTTGAAAGTATTATTTTTTTGTAATGTCCAATTTCTATGAATTTTTCCCCGGATACACTAAAACCCCCGTTTACGCGCAGGCGTTACGCTTTTTGTTTGGTTGATTTCTCGAAAACAGTGTAATGTTTTTACATTCTTTTGAAAGCAATTTGTAGATCTGCACAAGACCTATAAATCGCTTAAAAAAGATTGCAAACATATTTCGTCGTTCCGGAGAAATCGACGAAATACAAAGCGTAACGCCTGAGCGGAAACGGGGTTTTAGTGTAATGCTACCGAATAGCATGACAAGCAAGGGACTTTTTGTTTCAAAGTTTTAAAAATGATGGAGGAGGGTGGAGTTGTACCATCGAGTTTAAGTGATCTTTTATATCCGTCATAGGCCCCTAATTCTTGAATTTGGACTTTGTTTCGCCCAGTGGTCCCCACTCGATTTTTAATGTTTTTTTTATTTCTGCCTTTTAGTAGTCTTTGCAATTATTTTTAATTACTTAGTTGAAAGCAACACATAGTGCAAATAATTAAAATTACCTTTGGTTTAGAACTTTAGGTCAGCTTAAATCAAAAATATACTCGTTTTGCCAGGAAACATTAATTTTGAATTGCTTTAAATTTCCAATATGGTTTTACGCTTTTGTTGGTGTTGATGCACCCACATACCATTGAGTAATTATTTTGCATCGACATTAATTTCAGCAGATACTTCTGCTTCGGTAACGCAGGCTCACTTTCCAAAAACAAAGCGTTTCCCTGAGTTCGAATTTTGACGGAAGCCCACTTTATGTTGTTTTAATCACAACATTGTGTGCACTGTCAAACAACGAAGCATGTGCATGATGGTTGTTTTATACCGAGAGACGAGCAAATATTTTCATAATTTCATGCCCCAATATTGTTATAGAGCGATCGGTGAAGGTCGATCCCTAAAATAATTAGAATCCGATAGGAAAATGTTATCGTTAGGACAAGGCTTTTTTCACCAATTTGCCCCACATGATATCTATTAACTAGCAAAATTCTGAAAGTTGAAACAGCGAAAATTGCGAAAAATCACGCAAAAAAAGAAGCGGAAAAGTCACCATCGATAAACTCGATGAGCGGGCTCGCCTAAATGTATGCAAACAAATAGCGAGACAAGGATTAATATCCCTGGAAGTATGCAAATTTGCATTTTTATTCATTTCTACGTTCTCGCCATGCAGCTCTTGCTTCCTCTCGGCGGTGGTCGGTTCTTGTCGACGGTCGTTTGAACACGGTCCCTTCCTTTCTCCGTCCTTTCCGTTCGAATCCAAACGACCGGCTGATGTCCCTTTTTTAATCTCTTTCTCTGTGCAAAATTTGTCAGCCACTGCGCCCGGAAGGTAGGCAACGTGGTGTACATTCCGCGGGAGAATTTGCGCTGGAAAGAGAATGAGAAGAGACAGAGGGTCGTGCAACGTGTTTTGGAGGATTCTGATACGTGGCAATAAGGCCGGACGATGGTGTCCGGAGCCTTGAATGGTAAGTGATGGCCGGTAATCGGTGATGGAAGAGGGCAGCACAGGCACGCGGATTCTAGTGCTCGTTATCTCAGTGCTCAGAGTGGTTGATTACCCTCTCTCTTTGGATCCTCTCTCAAAAGAGCAAGCGTTTTGTTATTGTTTGGCAGGCTCTCTCAAATTTCTCTGAAGAGAGCCGATAAGCAACAATGCCCGCCAGAAGGCGTGTGGTCTCTTTCTAGACTGTTGCTATCTATTTTTGTTGAGCGGCTTGCATACCATGCAGGGGAAAACGGTTAGAGTTCTTTGCCGACCGGCTATTTATGAGATAGATTTCTTCGCCGATAGTTGTCGGACATGCGCAATTGATTGGCGGCTGTTTTTGGGCTTCCAAAGTGAATGAAAATCGAGTGAATTTGTATTTAGGGGAAATGCTGCGCTGTTCACTACAAGTTCACTACTCGTTCAAAGAATTCTAGGATTAATTACGTCAATGCTTAAAATGGAATAACATTCGAAATCATATTATAATATTATTGATGGTTTTAGACACCCCTTACTTTCGAAACCTTCTTTATAGTATGTTTTTTTATTAATCTTCAAACAGATTTATAAAGTACATCGTCCACATCCTTATTCTTTCAACTTCGGCCATATTTACTACGGCAGCTACAGTATGTACTTAAAAAAATGCGATGGCCTACCCAAGTAACATTTTAAGCTTTATCAAAGCTGTCACAACCGCTATAAAACCTATCAGCCAAAACCAACATTAAAACCACCAAGTCGTAACAGCCTCCCCAGAACCCCGATAAACTTCACTTAAAACCCAAAAGGACCTCCGCAAAAGGTTGTTACGGCCTATTTATAAAACCCACATAGGAGTTCAAGGCTTTACAACGAAATCCTAACAACCTCCTTAAAGCCTTGATAAAGCCTTTGTTAAAACCTTGTTAGGAGTTAGGGAAAATGACATTTCATACACAGAAACAAATAATGTAAATTTGGAAGCTTTAATTTTGGAAGGTTGAATATTACCTCTTTTATGCTGTAATTTTACCTCAATTTAGACTGAAAAAGTGACATTACACCAGAAAAGTGGTAAAATTACACATTTCCAGAGGTAAAATTACACCTTTTTTCTGACATAAAAGATGTACCCCTTCCCAGATGTAATATTACCATGATTTTTTTTTCTGTGTACGTCTTCATGCGTTTGAAATTATGGAGATGGTTGTCAAAAATGGTGATGATGATATGATAGATATTGGAGGTAATTGAAATAATTTCAAACCTTATTTCTCGAAATTGGTGGCTCAAATTCAGCTGCGGTTAAAATTTTATTGATGATTGTAGGGGAGATAGAGCCAAAAAAATCAACTCGCTTCATCAAAAATCATTATTTCGTAATCATAGTTTTTAATGTTAAAAAATATTGTATTGCAAATCTTTGCAAAAAATGTTCAAATTATGTTTGAACTTCTGTGCCTATGCTAACGATGTCACAAATTCATCATAATTGTGTGTTTTCATCAAATTTATGATTTTTCATTTTTTTCTGCCAAGATGGCGGTCAATCATATTCAATCAGAGCACGCGTTTAGCGCCATATTTATGCACTGCTTTTTGGCCGCGATAAATGCTCTATTAGGAGCTTATGGTTTTAAGTGAGCTTATTGCATGCCTAATGGCACTTGACAGCTACAACACCCTTGGTTTTAACAAAGCATGCGATAAAACCGTTTGGCAAGGCATTGCCATCTGGTTTTCAAGCCTCTATTAAAACTTTCATAAAACCTTATTGAAAGCCAGTCGGCTTTTATTTTCACCCGGTTTTATGTCCGAGGCATAAAACCTTGTTAGAACCTATTAATTAGCTCTTGCTTGTTGGTTGCGGTGAATGCCCAAATTAAACTATTAAGCAATCAAGATGCTACAATAAAACCTTAATAAAACTTGATGGTGGCTAGTTGGTTTAAAAATGTTACTTGGGTAGCCTACATGAGAGCAATTCCAGCTCAAATCAGGATTTTTTCTGGTTCTTTTGTACACGACCCTTTCCAATTTCAATGAAACTTTTTAGGCATGTTATCCTAGGCCTATATAGGCCATTTTTGTGTATATGGAGCAAATTGTACTCGAAAATGACATTTGAGAAAGGCGTAAGTAATTTAAATTTTTTTGTATTTTGTAATTTGAAAATTACTGTAACTCAAAGCCGTTGCATCGTATCAAAAAGTGGTCAAAGACAAACTTATAGGAAATTGGACGGGCTTTCTGAAAAAATACACTGAAAGAAAAATACACGCCACTTTCATGAGATTTTTAAATTTTTAATTTTAAAAGTTAAATTTGAAGGTGATGTCACGATTTTTTTTCGTTCAATTATTTTGAGGAAATAGCCTGAGATGTTAAAATAAGACTCACGAAAAATGAAGGATGATATGTCTCTCCTAAAAAAAATTCAAAAATCATTTACTAAATCTGTTTTTTTGAAAAGTGGTCTAAACGTCAAAATTTTCATAACCCGATAGTGGGAATTGATTTCCCAGACAATTTTACATAAAAGTCTCCATATTGACCATTGTCCTATGTCCAATCCTGGTGAAGATACAGTGGTTTTGAAAATAAAAATGTTGAAAAAATAGGTTTTTTGATGGTTGTTTGCAATTTCTATATGACAGACTGAGCAACTCTCTACGAAATCGGCCGATTTCGACCATTTTTATTTTTTGTATTTTTTTTATTTGACTCAATCTTTGTGGGGGCCTTCCCTATGACCAAATATGCTATTTTGTGTCATTGGTTCACCCATAAAAGTCTCCATACAATTTTGGCAGCTGTCCATACAAAAATGGTATGTAAATATTCAAACAGCTGTATCTTT
The DNA here is from genome assembly GCF_015732765.1 of Culex quinquefasciatus. NCBI lineage: Eukaryota > Metazoa > Arthropoda > Insecta > Diptera > Culicidae > Culex > Culex quinquefasciatus. The sequence continues at coordinate 33,857,376 of NC_051861.1, forward strand.
TGAGTGAATTTTCTGATCAATTTGGTGTCTTCGGCAAAGTTGTAGGTATTGTTGAGGACTTTTGAGAAAAAAAACAGGTACACGGAAAAAAATTGCAGATTTTTTTATCAACATTTTTTTTACTAAAACTCAATTTCCCAAAATACGTATTTTTTTTCATTTTCGAGATTTTTTGATATGTTTTAGGGGACAAAAATTCGCAACTTTTGAGCCATAGAGAAACATGGTAAAAAAATCTGCCGCCGAGTTATGATTTTTTGAAAAAATAGTGATTTTTGGAAAAAATTGAAGTTTCATGCAAAATCAAGTTTGACATTACATTTTAATGCAAAATTGAATTTGCAATCGAAAAGTACTTTACAGATTTTTTGATAAAGGGCTCCGTTTTCAAGATATAGCCACCGAAAGTTTGATTTTAGCGAAATATTTGCAGTTTTTCAATTTTTAAAAATAGTGACCATGAGTGACCATTTCAAATTTTTTTTTAAAGTTCAGAAAATTTGCTATAAAATTGTCTAAGAGACATTGAAGATTGGACCTCGGGTTGCTAAGATAGAGCCGCTTTAAGAAAAAGAAACACGAAAATTCAAGTTTTCTAAGTCTCACCAAAACAACCCACCTTTTTCTAATGACGATATTTCAGCAATTAATGGTCCGATTTTCAATGTTAATATATGAAACATTCGTGAAATTTTCCGATCTTTTCGAAAAAAATATTTTGAAAATTTTTAAATCAAGACTAACATTTTAAAAGGGCCAATTGGGCTGATTGGGTGAGACTTCAATTTTCGTGTTTCTTTTTCTTTAAGCCGCTGTATTTCAGCAACCAGAGGTCCAATCTTCAATGTCTCTTAGGCAATTTAATAGCAAATTTTCTGAACTTTTCAAAAAAATATTTTTAGAAATGGTCACTCATGGTAACTATTTTTAAAAATTGAAAAACTGCAAATATTTCGCTAAAATCAAACTTTCGGTGGCTATATCTTGAAAACGGAGCCCTTTATCAAAAAATCTGTAAAGTACTTTTTGATTGCAAATTCAATTTTGCATTAAAAAGTAATGTCAAACTTGTTTTTGCATGAAACTTCGATTTTTTTTTCCAAAAATCACTATTTTTTCAAAAATTTATAACTCGGCGGCAGATTTTTTGACCATGTTTCTCTATGGCTCAAAAGAACCGGCTCCGTGGCTTAATGGTTACAGCTTCTGCTTCACAAGCAGAAGGTTCAGGGATCAAATCCCGGTCGGTACCTTTGAAATTGGGAATTAGGAATTTGAACTTTGAATATGAACAAAAACGAAAATGAATTAGGTGGGATTCGAACTCACACCTCCGGATTGGTGGTCTGGGACGCTAAGCAGTCGGCCATCAGAAGGTTTACACTCTAGCAGTGAATTGATCCGTAGTGTTGAAACATCTTTAATCTTCCCATATTAAATACGCGCTGATCCCTGATTTGCCTGAGGGGATTGGAAGTCTAAATATAGATCGAGTTTCCTTCAGATGCTTGCTTCTATGTTTAGGCGGGGCCGAACAATGCCCAACGACCTCGGAATTGGACCGCAAGGAGCTCTGTCATTCTGAAATAGGTCGTTGGAAGCAGCGCGAGGGCTATCACCACCTAATACCCGGGACTGAGATATCTTGTATCAGCATTCGGCATATACAAAGTCTGATACAAACTATACTTTCCCATAATATCGCTACCGGTTAGCGGGTATTGGATTGGACCACACACACACACACACACATGTTTCTCTATGGCTTAAAAGTTGCGGATTTTTCTCCCCTAAAACATATCAAAAAATCTCGAAAATAAAAAAAAATACGTATTTTGGGAAAATGAATTTTAATGAAAAAAAAGTTGATAAAAAAATTAGCAAATTTTTTTCCCGTGTTCCTAATTTTTCTCAAAAGTCCTCAACAATACCTACAACTTTGCCGAAGACACCAAATTGATCAGAAAATTCACTCAAAAGTTACAGCTGTTTGAATATTTACATATCATTTTTGTATGGACAGCTGCCAAAATTGTATGGAGACTTGTATGGGTGAACCAATGACATAAAATAGCATATTTGGGTATAGGGAAGGCCCCCACAAAGTTTGAGCCAAATAAAAAAATACAAATAAAATCCATTTCCGGTTTTGGTAGAGAATTGCTCAGACTTGATTTTTCAGTCTCGAAAATATTTTTACCGAAAAGCTCGTTCGATTTCCCAAAAGTTTGTCTTTGACAGATTTTTAATTTTAAAATTTTAAAGACTTAAATTTCAACCAATTCAATCACATCTAAGAGCATGGCGTTTGTTTGTTCAATTTGTGACAATTTGTAGATGAGGTGTAAGTGCGAAAAAATCAAACTCGCTTAACTGTAGCGATTATTTTTGCATGCTTTTCAAAAGTTCAGTTTTACGATGTTGTCCCAACATTTTCATTTCGCTGGAAGCAGCATGTGCAATATTGTTCAATCTACATGCACGGAATGGGTATCCATCGCCAAATCAACGGAATAATTTTCCAGGTTTGATTTTGTTGATTTTTGCGAAAATTACACTGAACCAGCGAAGTTTTTCGCTGAAACCAGCGGCTGAGCAAACTCAAATCCAGCAACTTTGTTCAGCTGGTTTGTTTTCGCTAAGTACTGGCAAAATTATGTGATAGCAGAATAATTTCGCTAGATTTTCTGCTATCACATATTTTTGTTTTGATGTTTACAGCGAAGTTCTCTACTACTCTAGCAGAAATTCTACTTTAAGGGGTAGTTGTCATTCTCTGAGTTGATTCATGGAGACCGAACAAGCTTTTTGAACTTAGTGGATCTAAAAAGCAAAATTTGTGTAGAGAAGAGGTAGAGTGCAGTGAATTCGACCACTCAATTGAAATGTAAGGTTCACACAATAGTGCTGGTTTATCAAATCAACAAATCCAACGAGTATGTAAACAAACAATATTATGTGAAAAGCGGATCAGCGCATAGTCTCCCGAAACCAAAAGAATCTCCTCCTGTTCCTTCTAAACCAGTGAAACTATTCGCTGATTCTAGCGAATCCGATCCCCCAAACAGCGAATGTTTTTGACAAAGGACTTTTTTTATTAAACCAGTAAATGTTTTCACTGGTTCGATCAAATTTGACTGAATTCCAAACCAGCGAAAAAAAAATTCGAGCACCGTTTTTCGCAAGTTTTAGCAAACTTTATCGCGTTTTGGCGATGGATCCCTTTTCCGTGTGGCATTTCTATGTAGGAAAATCAATTGGGTACAAAAGCCCTATGTCATTTTTTATTTACAACGTTAAAAAACACGATCAAAAACCATTTCTGATCACTTTTTTTTCATTGTAATGCAAAAAAATATATTGACAAGACAACATTTTTTCGATGGATCAACTATGGTCCCCTTGAAACGAGCTGTCAAGTAGGACCTTTTCTGTCAAGAAGGGCTGCGAGGTTAATTTTCCAAAATTGATTTAAAAATCCATTTTAAACTCTTTGTGGTCGTACAAAAGGTCATTGTACTCAGAAAAATAAGCTTTATCGCTGTGAACAATAATATCAGCAATCTAAGCTTCAATATAGGATCCAATTGTCTTTCCAAATATGTAAAAAACAGTGAGGAGTTTCTTAAATTGTGCTGCTATACCTCGGAAAAATATGTTCGATTTTTTTTAAAAGGAGCCGAAGAATCGATAGAAGAGTCAATAGAATGTTATGCAACGAGTTGCAAAATCAAGATGTCTTACGCATGCTGTAAAAAATAATAATAATACTCTTTTCATATGATTTTTCAATGAAAAAAACATTTTTTATGCATATTACAATGCAAATATTACTTTAAGGTTAGACGGAACGCCATTTCTTGGACAACTTTCGTTCAACTTAAATAAATGTCTGAACTCGACAGGTTGCTCGCTATCGACCTATTTAGCGTCTGCAACAGACAGAAAATGTTTAAGTTACGGTGTTTAAGTTAAAGGTGCTTCCAAACATGCTAGTCGTGGTATCAATATGGTCCCGTTTTACCATAAGTTATATCGTTGGAATTCAATAATTATTCAATTAATTATTTGTTTTTGAACATTGCACAAGATTGAAAATAATTTCAGCAGAGCTGCTAAGTCAGAGCCTTCGTAAGCA